>NC_090215.1:3492500-3682500 GCF_033026475.1 Channa argus | reverse complement strand
GCAAGGACGAACAGATAGGAGTTCTTACATTTATAGGAAAGTTCTGTCTATGGCAGTTTTTTTTTTTTTTTTTTGAAGTTTGGTAGCTCGTTTCACCATTGTGGGAGCTGAAGAGTTTTGGTTGGTGTCTTGTTTGGTGAGGGGACCAACAGACATCGTTCATTGTATTTTGAGTACATATTGTATAAATCAATAAATATGCAGATAAATAAAAAAAGTTATTGTAGATTTTTTGCACATTGCACCAATTCAACATCACCATCCCATTAAATATAAATAAATTAAATACACACACCCACTCCGTGATTAGTTTACCACATTGACAGTGTCACATTTTAAGCCAAAAACAAAAACACAAGAGAACTTTTCCAGGAGACCACAGAACTGATTTTGGCCCACAGACAAACTAGTTTGTACTTTTCTACTTTTGAAAGCACTTCAAAATTAAAGTTAACATTTTTGTCAATTTGCAGTCTGACAGTGAATGAGAGAGACCCTCAGCAACAGATGTCACTTCGTTACCTGCATCAAGTCGTTCAAAACACTAAACTGTTATCAAGACACTTGCTGCATATTGATTCAATTGTTCTAAAGATTTCAATTCCTCCATGCTTAATGGCCTACATTTTAGAGAGTGTCATCAGACAGTCAGCATCATACATCAAAGCTGGCATTTTACCCAAAGTCAGTGAATTCATGTCACACTGTGGCTCCTAAAGAGCCTGTAAGAATGCTGAAGGCACACAGTCTGTAATGGTGATGTTATGCTCGAAGCAGAGGACTCGACTATCAAGTTTTGAAGCATGAGTATTACTACAAGCGATTTTGGAAATCTGTTTCACCATGTGCAAAACTCACACGACACACCACATAAAGCCATTGCATCATACGTATATCAGAAAAAAGGGGTCGCACTGATTCTGAACTATACTTATATTATACTTTTTCTTCTGCTCACACAGAGTTACAGAATCCGTTCAAAGCTGGCCTAATTTTATAATCCAAACTTAAAAAGAAGAAAAGAAAATAACAATAGCCCTATAAAACCCTGTTTTAACTGTTTGATCATTTATTTTAACACGTTTCCAATGTAATTCTAAGTTCTGGCAGCAGACAATGCTAATTTTAACTCGATCAAATACTTCAAAACACTTTCATCATTCCCCCCCTTTTTCAGCCAAATTGCATCACATAGATTCAGCTCTTCAGAAAGCATTGGTTTCACCACCCTCCCTCTGTAGTTGCCTTTAAAGACTGAGTGACTGATTATCCTGAATGGCTGCAGGTGAGTGTGGATGGTGAAAGGCTGGTTGGGTAGTAAGAGCATGATAACGGAACAATGCAGCACATGGGAGGAGCTGAGTGGGTGAGAACACTGGGTAATCAAGCAGGGTGGAGGCAGGTGTGTTTAAGTGACGTCAGACTGGGAACATTTAAATTTAAAAAATGAAAACACGAGGCAATAAGACACACTGTAACACAATGTACCTTTTCTGTTTTTGAGTCTCTCTTGTTAGTCATTGACGACAAAAATAAAAATGTTCTTGCATGAGGCAAAGCTTGTTGATGCTTGATTTGATGAAGGAAAACTACATGACTAATGGATCCTGAAGCTTCAATCATCACTGCTGCCTCACAAAGATAAATGTCCTTAAACCATTTTCAGTGTTTTCAGGTCATGAGCATGATAAAAAGAGAGGGAGATAAATGGCAAATATAGTGATGAACATTAGGGAGACCTAACCATAAATATAACATTTCCACAACATACCATGTAATAAAAGTGATGTAATTGGCAAATTTAATGAATATCACACTGACACAATTATCAACAGTGAAATCAGATGTATGTTAATGAGGGTCTGGAAGAGACAGAGTTTCCATTTGAGAAAAAACATATCAATAAAATGTGTTACTGTTGTTCCAGGTGTCAGAGCTTTATTTCAGTACAGAATAATAAGCTGCAGCATGAGGCTGATGGGGAGTGAAGTGCAGGGTAATAAAAATGGGAACGTCCTTGGTGAATGTATCAATACATGCTGTACAGTAGGAACCAGAGCCTATAGTTTCCATTTGGGTAGAAACCAGTCAAAGGTGAACATGGAGATGTTGAGGTGAATTAAACCAAACTTTGAATTCTGGGTAGACACAAATTCTTATCACTCCTCTCTTTAAGTGCTCTGATCTTATCATGGGCGAAGTGTTTGTATGCTGGCTCTCTTTCATGACTACACGTTTAACCTCTGGAGAAATAAAGGAAACAGCAGGTCAGACAGCAAATGATGCAGCTCCACCAGTCAGAACGGAGGAAACCATTCATATTAGAGTTGACACCTCTTCAAGAAGCCGCCACTGAAGAGCAGTTTTGGGAAAACCATGATCTAATGGCTAAGATTCTCCACAGTAGAATTGGGAGTGTACTTTCCTTTGGGTTAAACTGAGACACACAGGTAAAGTGGCAGAAATGAAAGGGTTTTCTTGCAAATAGGAGTTCTGCCAGTGCTCGTCTTGCTTGTGTTGTTATTTTTCTGCACATGATGTCTGCAGACCTAAAAGCCTGATGTTCTTCACATGGACACACTGCACTTAGGCATCGTTGTCCATGGTCTTAGTTTGTGCTTGGTTTTAGCCATAACCTCTTACATACACCAATTAGCCACTAGTGTTGCACAGGACATTGATACTGTAAGGGTCATTAAAACGCTACTAAACCCCATTTTTTTTAGGGGCTGTACTTTGGGAATGGCAAATCTGCAAACTCCTGAGGTGAGTGAGACAGCAAGTACAGATTTTAAATGATCAATTTATTCTGATTAGGTCGTCACTGGTAATAGGAATCATGGCATGTATTGTACATTTGTGTCGATATTTATTTCTATTACTTGAAAACAGCCACAGTAAAACACAGACTTCTGCCAAAAAGGTATTCGAGTCTTAATATTAATCTGGTTGCAAATATGTACCTATCAAAGAAATCACATAAACGCAAGGGAGATCAGACCCTGGTTTTTTATTTGTCCTTTCGGTTTATCCCGTGAGTTCAGGGTCACCAGATTAGATCATTGTCTGCATGTTGATTTGGCACAGATTTTACACAGGATGCTCTTCCTGACGCAACCCTCCCCAATTTCTACCGGGCTTTGACCGGCACTGCACAGCTGGGGATGTGAAAGGGCTGTTAAGGGTTCAGTGTCTTGCCCAGAGACACTTCAACATTTAGCCAGGGCCGGGGATCACACCACTCACCCGTGTGTTCATTCTAAAGATATGAACATTCATGGATAAGATAAAATCTTTGTTCTTTAATTCTGATTTATTTTTTTGTTTTTCAAAATAGACTACAATGTAACATTTCTGATCCACAGTAAAAGCTGTTCTTGATGTATAAAAAGAGATAATCTAAACTGACAGGCTTAAAGACAACTTTAGTGTGGAGTCATATGTGAGGCAGAAGTTAACTATAGGCAAAGATCCTTGTGTGCAGTTTTGTTCAGGTACATTAGCTGGAGCTACAGAAACAGGCTGATTTAATGGCCCTGCGGAGGAAAGACTTTGTTGTTTTGTAATTTAGATGATATTCAGAAGAAAGTATATTTTATTCTTTGTTGTTCATTATATGATGCTTTAAGATGTGTTTTCTGTAAAATGTCTGTGATTGATGATGAGTTTTTCTGGAGTAGTGATTATAAGAATCTTTTTTATGTGGCAGAGTTTGTCTACAAAGATAATGTTGTCCTCATGTTTAAATGTATAGATAGTGACACACAACCATGCAATTAAAAGTATATTTCACAATTAAAACAAAATTGAAGTGTATTGAAATACTAATGAAGTAGTATGTGTGTGTGGTGTGTTGGCTGAGAAGAAAGTAGAGAAGCCTTGAGGACACTCCTGACTACCTTTCTCCAGGCACATATTACACTCTCTGTATAAAGCTTCCTTCTTCCAACGTTCAAGTCAATGAATATTTAAAATTGGGGTGAGAGATGGAGATCCTGAACCAGTTCACTACAATAAAGACCTTTATCCAATTTAACACCACAGTACCCTCTAATACACCTCTTCAGCCTCAGCAGTCCTGTTCTGATGCTGACAAACAACAGGTTGTTGGTGTGTTAGCCAGTGTTTGTGGTGTTAGCTTCATTTAATGTAGTTTAGTTAGCATTGAAATATCCATTTTCTTTTGAGGTCTCTCCTAATTTATTGGTGTTAGTATATGTTTGAAGCAATTCATGTTTGTAGTAGGCCCATTTATTTCATGTACATTGTTTATCTTGTTTTCTTACGGAGCACAATAAAGATCTTGGATAAACTTGTTACAGCTGAGTAAGATGAAAGTAATGTAAATGGCTGTGTAGCAACTTACTTAATTACTGCCTGTAGAAAGCAAAGTAAGCCACATGTTACTTTTCAAAAAAGTAAGCAATGATGTGACAACCTCAGCTCTGCTGACTGGCACTAACAATATGTAACCCACTAAAAGCATGTAGCATCAGATTTACACACACACACACACACACACACACACACACACACACACACACACACACACACACACTGTGCACATACACCGATGTTAATAATGTGACAGAGGACACGGATCAGCATGTCCATTCTCAGCAGATTGCAGTTACACAGCCCCATATGCAGCAAACTGTGATACACTCGGTGTGGGTATGGTAGAAGTACACAAATCAAAAAAAATGTATAAAATGCAGAAACGTAATTAAACAGCATAATCTGCAGAACCACAGATAAATGCTAAAATAAGTAGAGGGAAATAAAAATCCAGCAACCAATTTAAAACCAATAAATGGAGCCAGTCTAAATACAAAGCATACAATTAAAATACTGTAAGACAGAAGACACAAACCAATCAATAAATAGAAAAAAATAAATAGGTAAATAAATATGGAGTTTTACCGTTCCCCTAAATAAAACCCCAGCTTAAAAAGGTGTTCTTTGAGATGTGATTTGAAAGACATTAAATCTGGGGCCAGACACAGTGGTAATGGAGGATTATTCTAGAGAGTAGGTTACAGTACAGAGAAACCATGGCCAACTCAATTTTTGTATCTGGTGCAAGGGACTAGCAGTAGGTTCTGCTCTTGTGAGCACAAAAATCTAGATTTCCCATATGACTTAAGGAGGTTGGGTAAATAAGGTGGAGCAAAACTCCAAAAATCAATCCTGAATTTGACTGGTAGCCAAAGGAGAGAAGATAAAACTGGGGTAATATGTTCATGCCTTGGAGTATTTGTTAGAAAACATGGTGCAGCATTCTGTACCCGGCTGCAGATCTGCTAATGATGATTTGGAAAGTTCGCTATATAATACATTACAGTAATCAAATCGCGAGCTGATAAATGCATGAACTGCCCTTTCAACTCCCCTCTGCTCAAAAACAGCTTGACCTTTGACAGCAATCGAAGCTCGAAAAAGCTGGACTTGACAACATTTTGTAGGCTTAGAGTTCAGGATGACCCCAAGACAGATTGCTTAATTAGTGGGGAAATGGAGGTCAGATCAGTAGAAATGTTTACCAAATAAAATATTGTATATATAATATATTGTTTCATTTAGAAAAAGGACGTTTTGTGCCATCCATGATTTAAATTCAAACAAAGAAAAGGGGATTGTAATGAACAGTTTTTGGCGCTAAGTGGGAGACAGATTTAAATGTTGTCCACATAAGAGTGGAAAGAAGCTATACTTTTCCAGAATAGAAACTCAATACTCAAGTAATAGTGCGAATATTGGCCTACAAAAACTCTTACTCTGTACTTAAAGAACAAAAATAATAGTACTCAACAGTATTTCAATTCCACCATATAGTCGAATATATTTTTTTTCCACTATTAAAACATGTGTGATACAAAGTGGAACAATCATCCTTAAAGAGCTCAATCTTTTATGCCGAAATCGAACTGGTCTCCTGTGTTTTCACTTACCATAAACCATCCTGGCCACCTTCCTATGCAGACTTTTGCCTTAATATGCTACATTATTGCTTTAGGCATCAAATATAAATGTGCTATTGTAATCTTCTGACAGCCCTGTACATCTCCTACAGACACAAATGGGTACTTGTAGCCTCGATATAAAGGAAAATGAAAGGGAACAAAAAGTAGAAGAGGTGACTGGTGTGGAGCAGGAAGCAACAAAGTTTAGTAAGAGTGAAGTGATGCGGGCATTGAAGAGGATGAAGAGTAAAAAGGCAGTTGGTCCTGATGACAAACCTGTGGAGGTAAGGAAGTGTCTACGAGAGGTGGTAGTAGAGTTTCTGACAAGTTTGTTTAACAAGATCTTGGAGAGTGAGAGGATGCTGAGGACTGGAGGAGAAGTGTACTGGTACCAATTTTTAAGAACAAGGGAGATGTGCAGAGCTGTGGCAACTACAGAGGAATAAAGCTGATGAGCCAAACAATGAAGTTGTGGGAAAGAGTAGTTGAAGCTCGGCTAAGGGCAGAGGTGAACATTTGTTTGCAGCAATATGGTTTCATGCCTAGAAAGAGAACAACAGATGCAGTATTTGCTTTGAGGATGCTGATGGAGAAGTACAGAGAAGGTCAGAGGGAGTTGCATTGTGTCTTTGTAGATTTAGAAAAAGCGTATGACAGGGTGCCGAGAGAGGAGCTGTGGTATTGTATGAGGACGTCTGGAGCAGCAGAGAAGTATGTTAGAGTGGTGCAGGACATGTATGAGAGCTGTAAGACAGTGGTGAGGTGCTTCAGGTGTGACAGAGGAGTTCAAGGTGGAGGTGGGTCTGCATCAAGGATCAGCTCTGAGACCCTTCTTGTTTGCACTGGTGATGGACAGACTGACAGATGAGGTTAGACAAGAATCTCCCTGGACTATGATGTTTGCAGATGACATTGTTATTTGTAGTGAGAGCAGGGAGCAGGTGGAGGAAAATCTAGAGAGGTGGAGGTCTGCTCTGGAAAACAGAGGAATGAAGCTTAGCCGCAGCAAGACAGAATACATGTGTGTGAATGAGAGGGACCCAGGTGGAATGGTGAGGTTACAGGGAGCAGAGGTGAAGAAGGTGCAGGACTTTAAGTACTTAGGGTCAACGGTTCAGAGCAACGGTGAGTGTGGAAAAGAGGTGAAGAGGCGAGTGCAGGCAGGTTGGAACGGGTGGAGAAAAGTGTCAGGTGTGTTGTGTGATAAAAGAGTATCAGCAAGAATGAAAGGAAAGGTGATAAAAACGGTGGTGAGACCAGAGATGTTGTTCGGCTTAGAGACAGTGGCACTGAAGAAAAGACAGGAGGCAGAGCTGGAGGTAGCAGAGCTTAAGATGTTGAGGTTCTCTTTGGGAGTGACGAGGATGGACAGGATCAGGAATGAGGACATCAGAGGGACAGCTCATGTTAGATGTGTTGGAGATAAAGTCAGAGAGGCCAGATTGAGGTGGATTGGACAAGTTCAGAGAAGACATTGTGAATATGTCGGTAGAAGGATGCTGAGATTGGAGCTGCCAGGCAGGAGGTCTAGAGGAAGAGCAGAGAGGAGATTTATGGATGGAGTGAGAGAGGACATGAAGTTAGTTGGTGTGAGTGAAGAGGATGCAGAGGATAGAGTTAGATGGAGGCACATGATTCGCTGTGGCGACTGCTGAAAGGGAACAGCCCAAAGGAAAAGAAGAAGATTATTATTATTATTAGTAGTAGTAGCTTTTCTTTTCCCCCTCACTTCCCTTCCCCACGTTTCCAACCCCGATGCACCTTTACAAGCAAACATACACTGTACATAGGTAACACATGTCTTATCTTTTGGTTGTATCTCACACTGTTGCTATGCTGTTATGTTTTGTATTGTGTGATTTGTACTGTACTCTATCTGTAAAATACTAGATAATCTGTTTCAAAGGTAAAGATTATTTGTGTCATGTAGAAGAGCTTTATCTGTGCAGTGGTTTCTGCATAAACCTGAGTGGAACTTTTCTCAAATGTTGTTTTTAAAACTGGAAACACATTATGAACAACACACACTGTTGTTCATAATGTGTTTGTGCATGTGTGTGTAACTTGAGTGAGAACAGGTGTTTCCTCCTTTTGCAGCTTTCCACTGACCTTTAGAAAAATTACTTCACTTTACTGTATATCAATAGCCCCCACACCCCAACACACACACACACACACACACACACACACACACACACACAGACATCCAGATTGTGTCCCGATTATTTTTTTCTAATTATTTATAGCAGTCTGACTCAGGGTTTCCTCCATTGTTCAGATGTGTCCATGAGAAGTTTGATAAGCCGAAAAAACAGAAACAGTCTTTGTTGCTGTTGCAAATTGTGCTATTTTAACAAGGCCTCAGTAGGACAACAAACAATGCACCACACTGTGATCTTGGTAAAGATTTGATTGTATCACTGCTCCCACTGTGCTAATTGACAAATCGGTGTAAATAGTAACAGTAGCGAGCTCCTTTGGGTGTTTAGGACAAACTGGGTTTTTTTTTTTTATCAAAAGCATCTGACAAACGACACTTTGTGACCCTCAATTCTACTTGAATAAAACATAAATAGGACCATGAGTACAGTACAGGTAAATGATCACCTGTATAAATACTGAATATAACACACTGGTACAAATGGACAAAGTGCATATTGTTGCTTCATAACAGTAGAATGGGACATTGGGACAATATCACACTCACCCATTACAGCACAGAAGAGATTTTGGTTTCCACAGGATGAGTGACTCAGTTCAGCCACGTGCAGTTCATCCCTATTTGGAAAGTCTGTTAAATAGTTTTCCAGCCTGTCCAGAACTTCCCCAAGAGCTGGAGAGCAAGAGAGGTTCGCTCATGCTGTACTGTAGGTGAGGAGAGGACGATGAGTCCAGGCTTGAGGAGGCTAATAGCAAAGGAAACAGGAAGACATCTTTGTGGAGCTTGTGCCACTACTGGCATGTTAATGATTTTCCAGTCTGGTGTCAGACTAACTTTAGTCTTAGCAAAGTTCACAGACTGAAGCATATCCTCTATAAGAAGGAAGAGGAAGCTTTTAAAGTGGTGGTAAGTTATTTATGACCTATTTACAATACTGGGGATCCATCACAACTTCAATAGCTTGATGATTATGGCAAATAAATGCAGTTATAAATATTAAGTTGTGTGAGCCTTTGTTTCAGTATGTGAACATAGATTTAAGGATTGGGGGGTTTTAAATGACCTGTTTTATAAAATCAGCATTTTACTGTGTGTCATATACTAGAATCCCACAAAAGCACAACTCTCTGCCAAAGACAAAAGAGTTAACAGATGTGAAATTTAGAGGTGGTGCAAGTCTGTGTTGTATAGATACGGTAGCTACAGTATGAACCCTGAAGTCCTAGTTATCTAGACATGAATATTTCTTGGTATAGACAAATAAACAACAGGACAGGCAACAGTCAACCTTTCTTTTTATAGTTCAACTTTATTTTCAGGCTGCAATAATATAGGCTGGTTTGGGGCAATGCAATCAGCATATCACCACCGTATAAATGTAGCTGTTTGCTGCCAAATGCTTCATCAACTAGTCTCTCAGAATGTGGGAGGTGATACAATGTATGGTTACCCTGTGAGACAAAGTGATGTAAACTGGCCTTCATCTCATTGATGCATAATGAGATGTATCAATTGGTGCTTGTGCTCGAAAACTGTCCCTCGGTGGAGCAATATGTGCTTATCCCACAGTGTCAGATATTCATGATGCTGAGGTGTCAAATTGTTTTACTTTGTACGTGCTTTTGTGTATCATTGATGCCGCAGGTAACCTTTAGCGTTAGTATTGGACGTTCCAGGAGCGCCATCATTTGACGCCAGGGGAGTGAGACACACTTAGGCACAAAAACTTCAGGGTAAGGTTAAGTTACACGGTAAATTACTTAAAAAGAAAATGCTACAAACAGTGACAAGGCACAAACGTACTTCTTTAATATAGTAACCACGTGTAGCATGTTGTGTTTTGAACATCATTAAAGCGCACAATGTCTTGCACTAGAGTCAAACCCTAAACTCCTGTGCAAAGTCCTATGTCTAGTTGTCCACCCCATCCACCTCCTTATGAGACTTTCTCACTTTATATACTATGTCTATAAACTATGCAGAAGTATTCATAATTGTGAAGTGAAAGGAAAATGATAAATGGTTTGAAAAGTTTTTTTTAAATAATAATGCCGTACATTTGTATTCAGCCCCCCTGAGTCAATACTTTGTAAAACCACCTTCTGCTGCAATTACAGCTGTTGTCTTTTGGGGTTTGTCTCTACCAGCTTTGCACATCTAGAGAGTAAAACTTTTGCCCATTCGTAAAATCAGTCAGATTGGATGGAGACAATCTGTGAACAGCATTTCCAAGTCTTGCCACATATTCTCATCTGGATTTAGGTCTGGACATTGACTGGGTCATTCTAACGCATGCTTTGATATAAACCGTTCCATAGTAGCTCTAGCTGTGTGTTTAGGGTTGATGTCCTGCTGGAAGGTGAACCTCCTCCCCAGTCTCAAGTCTTTTGCAGACTAACAAGTTTGCCCTGTATTTCCCATCAACTCTGACAAGCTTCCCTGTCCCTGGTGAAGCAAAGCATCCTAACAACATGATGCTGCCACCACCATGTCTTACGGTGGGAATGGTGTGTTCAGGGTGAGGTGCAGTGTTAGGTTTCCGCTAGATTTGAGAGCACCTTCTTCCACAGGTTTGCAGTGTCCCTCACATGGCTTTTACTTCTTATGGCTTTCTTTCAACAATGGCTTTCTTCTTTCTGTTCTTCCAGAAAGGCCAGATTTCTGATGTGCATGACTAATAGTTGTCCTGTGGACAGATTCTCCCAGCTGAGCTATGGATCTCTGCAGAACCTCCAGAGTCACCAAGGGCCTCCTGGCTGCTTCTGTGATTAATGCTCTCCTTGCCCAGCCTGTCAGTTTAGGTGGACGGCCATGTCTTGGTAGGTTTGCAGTTGTCCCACACTCTTTCCATTTTCGGATGACAGTGCTCCTTGAGTTGTTCAAACTTGAGATATTTATTTATAACCTAACCCTGCTTTAAACTTCTCAACAACTTTATCCCTGACCTGTCTGGTGTGTTGCTTGACTTCATGATTCTGTTTGTTCACTAATGTTCTCTAACAAACCTCTTATAGCTTCACAGAACAGCTGTATTCATACTGAGATTAAATTACACACAGATTGACTCTATCTACTAATTAGCTGACTTCTGGTCATTGGATCGACTGGATTTTAGTTAGTGGTGTCAGAGTAAAGGGAGCTGAATATAAATGCACATCACACTTAAGATATTTGTTTGTAAAAAAAATGTTGAACGCTATTTATCATTTTCCTTTCGCATCATAATTATGTACCACTTTTTGTTGGTCTATCACATAAAATCCCACTAAAATACATTAAAGTTTGGGGTTGAAATGTGACAAAACGTAAAAAAGTTCAAGGGGTATGAATACTTCTGCTACTATAAACCCCAACGCTCAGAATGAGAACGGGCTGTAACAACAAAACAAGATATGAGTGTTTCTATAGTACTGGAGTGTTCAGAAAGTTTCATAATTGCATATTTGTGTCCATTGTCCATTTTTTCTGGGGATTGCACAGTACAAACCTAATGACTACTACCACCTTCTGTGTTGGTAGTAGTGTTGTCCTCCAAAATGACAGAAGTAAATGGGAAATATGTCTGCATGTAACCCAATGAATAAACAGTTTGACAAATGTCTGCACATTTTTTACAATGTTATGTATTTATATTGTGAACAGATGTGTCAAACTACAATCTGTAAACTCTCTACTGAGAAAGGAGATTGAAAAGCTCAACAAGGCTTTATTACATCTGCATTTATTAATTTATTGTAAGTAATTATCCAGGTTACGATAAGAAAACATGATTTTTCCATCTTGAAAGAATCCTCAAAAGTTTTGTCTTCTTCTTTCCTGTGAAGAATGATGGGAAAAATACCAAACAATGACAGGAAAAAGTCTTTCTTACAAAGAGTGAAAGCTGTTTATTTATTCCTAATCAGACCTACAGTTAACATGGATCCAGTCCAGTGAACCTAATTGTGAAGCAGAACTCAAAATACATCCTTCATCAATGTAGGATCAGAACCCAAGTGAGAAAATCTGGTGACAGCAGGCAGTTAAATCGTTCTGCCACCAAGAGCTCACAAAAAATTAAACAAATATAGGGATTATTGGGATTATAAAGATGTTTGGTCCACACCAGGGTTTTATTGACAGCTTTCTCACCAGCCCACTAGACCTTTAAGAACCCAGCAAATACAGCAGAGTTTGGAACTGAACCAAACAGGTTAGGTGTGAAAACACTCATAGACACAGTTGTGCTTTCAGGATTCACCATGTTATGTGTTGTGGTCCAAGCAGGCACTGAATCCCTTCTGAGAATAAAAAGGATGAAGGACAGATGAGGTTTTCTAACTGCTAATTGGCAGCTGATACATGTTTGTGTATCATACGCTCTTTTCATCAGACATCAGGCTGAAATTGGCTGCAGATAAAAGAGCAAATCAGGAAGGGAGACTTTAGTCCTTAAAGGCACGGTCCACTCTGTCTGTCTGTATGTCCATTTCCATTAAGGATTATGGGACAATACTGAAGGAAATGCTTTTGTTCTTGCTTTATAACTCTCCCAAATGAAATTCAATGGACTAAGCTTCATATACTTCAAACTTTCATCACACAGTGGAGGCTGGAGAGACACAGTTCCAATCAGTTTGCAGAATAATTATAACTTTCTTTAAGGCTGTGAAATTGGATTTGACCCTCTGATTATATCTTTGAAAACTCCAATAGCCTTTTATTATATTGTGCCTGTTTCATGTGTCAATATGTAATCATCATTTTCTGACAGAATTCAGTCTGTTTCTATTAAGATAACATAAAAACTGTTGAACATATTGTGCTTGGCTCACTTAAAGTTCATCTTATGTCTGGTTTGTCTGATTACATGACTTCTATTCACAGATAGTGAATAGAAGTCAAGGATCAGACTGTGTAAATGGGGGTAGATGGAGTATAGGGAGCCATTTAATTGACTATTATTATAGTAGTGATAATTCACTTCAAACAGTATATTTTCAAAGTTCTCTTTTCAGCTCTAATTCAATACTTAAAATTAGACTTCTATTTCTTATGACTCTTTCTCTGCCTGCTGCAGATATACAATGTGCAGTTCAGGCTGTTTTCAGTGGTTAATCCCTCTTTTCTGCTAACCTTGGAAAAGGTTTTGGAGATACAGCAAGAGAGAGAGCAGTGAGATTATTAATGTCCACCTTACTGAATATCAGAAGTGGCTCCTCCTGACCTCCATTTGAAAATATGAGCTGCAGTTGAATCCAAAGAAAAATAGGGTGGTAGGCATGTGGTGGTGCTGTTATTAGAGCTTTTAGTTACTGTGAGGACAAGACAGATATTCAATAATCTAGCCATCAGTAATAATGCAGGTTACTGTATAGACAGATTATTATGGGATATTATAAATATTGACTCATTAGTCAATGTAAGTACAGATACTATGTCCACATTTACATCTTGGAGCAACCTGTATCACACGTTAATGTGTGCAATGTAAAGCTGTAATTTGCACTGCTGGGGATGGACTGAGACATTAAATCAGCCCTGAAGCCCTAAACAAACACAGGTATCTACTAAGGCTGCACTTATGTGTGGTATTACCTTGTCGATTGACACCGATGGCAGTGGTCAATAGTGTAGATTTTTTGTGGTCTTCTCAAACCGTGTCCTTCACACAAATAAACAACTAGAGTGTGGCAGCCTACCATCGTCTAATAGATTGTTTCCCTTTGGTAAGAATGGCCCCAGCAATATTTAATGACTATAGGTAATCACTTATTAGATTTACAGTGTTGTTAACCTCCACACAGAAAAGTTTTGGTCCCTGAGGCAGAAGGACTTTCTTTGCTGCTTTCACTTAAACACAAAATGTCTCATGCACATTTTGCTGCAGTTGTTACCGCAGCAGCAGCACATATGCACTGCTTACCTTTTAAAAACTCCTCTCACCGGATGTACTAACAATTGCCTGCAGTAGACAAGTAATCACACAGAATCACAGACAAATCCACTCCCAAATCGCAGACACACAAACCCCAACACTGCTGTTGGTCATTATATAATAGATATTCTTTAAATATCATTCTTGCACAAAATTATGTTTATGTACTGTTGATAAATGAGACCCTAGGTTTATATCATCTTCTCAGTGCATTCCAAAATAATCATTTCTTTCCTTTGTTCTGTATCCTTCAGATTTGGTTCCTATGATACATCGTAAAATGTGTAATACATAAGTATTTGTTAGCCATGGTAAGTAATGAATGAGCCAACTGTGACAGAGATTGTTACCCGACTTCCCTCTTTCAACACCTGCCTTCTGCTACCACAGGGGACCATCTTCAGATCTCTGTCCCTCTCCTGTAGCCCGGCTGCCTGCTCCTCTCTGCTGAAACTGATAAAAGAGAAATACCAGTCTGTGATGTAAACAAGAGACTGATGTTTCTGTTTTATCATTTAGTTTTAAAGAGTCTCATCAGATACCTTGCTCAGGCACGTTATGGCAACTGCTCTACACTCACAGACTGGGAGTAAAGAACACCCTGCAGTGCTTACATGCACAGTCTGTGCTCAGATAGGAACAACATGATTCAGATCTCTGTTGTCGTCCAAAAACAATTAAAAGTCAAGTCATCTCTGCATAACCCACTTATCCACATTGAAAGAACAGAGACATGACAGGAGGGATGGACAGTTGATAAAGAATGAGTTATTTGTATGTAGGTGGATATGAGTCAGGTGACTGGGTTGAGGAGGACAGCACAAGGAAATTGGTGCATGGATGGAGAATGGGAAATGACTGCAGGACTTTGTAGAAACCCGAGGAAGTTGAAATGTGACTAAAGAGATGGACAGAGAGGCAGAACCGACAGAAAGAAGACACAATATTAGACTGGATATAAATCACTCTGGTACAACCCCATAGGAGTGTTTTCTGAATTAGGCCTAAGTAATTGTTACTAATCTAATTGCAGGGCTGTTTAATACTGTGGATATTAGTGAATGTTGTCACAAACAAATTTACTGGACAGGAAGAAGATGGAGAGATAATGTTATCTAATGAGTCTTACTAATTCATTTATTGATGTGCTGAGATTAGTGTGTTTTTTCATACATCCGGGAAAATGCATCAGCGTGCAGAGGATTCGAGGATCAATATCTATTTCCAAAGTTTACATTTCTAGTAACTCTCACTTTCCTTCCAAGAAATCAGCAAATTTTCCTCCTTTCTTTGTGTTTACCACAAAGCCACATTGTCTGCTGCATTGATGGTGGATGAGCACTTTGATGCACTGCTGTACAGAGCTGGATGGAGCTGCTCAGGTCCACACAGTTCTTCTCCATATCTGATCATAGTCCTGTCACACCTAACAAGAGAAGATAAATATCCTTATAAAATATTAATATCCTCATGGATCCACTCTGATAATTCAAATTATTTCCTGATGCAGTTCCATGTCTGTTGTTTTAAATTGCAACCATTGATGATACACAACATTGCTCCCACACAAGTACAATTTAAAAAAACACAATAGCCCATAAAGCCAACAAACTAGAAATACTGCATAATGGTTGCATGCCACTGTAAAGGACTCAAGTTTCAGTTAACATGTATGTCTGTACAGACTTTAATTCTAAACAGTTCACCTATGAGTTCAAGTCCTATAATGAAATTCCCTCAAGGTATTTCTGAGATATACTGTGGACATAAATGGGACAGGTGTTAGGTCATGGTGACTTTACACTTTGAGCTTTAGTGAATTATAGAATATAAAAAATGGGAGGTCACCTTTGATTTTTGACCCCACCAAATGTAATCAGTTTACCCCGGAGTTACAATGGATGCTTGTTGTAAATTTAAAGAAGTTTCCTCAAGCCGTTCCTGAGATATCGTCTTTATAAGAATGGACAAATGTAAGGTCACAATGGTCTTGTCCTTTGACCCCGCAGATAGTTGGTTAAATATTGTAAGATTCCAAGATTCTGTGAATTGGGCGCAGCCCCATTGGGCTTTTGCTCTTTTGGGTGTTACACTTCTTGCACCAACAAGCTGAAGAAAGAGTTGTAAATGTTCACCCAGAATGTGGGCCTCTTATCTGCTGAACCACGTGTTCCCAACTGCATCTGCAGACTCACCATATACAGTATTACAGTTTATACAGCATCTTCCCTGAGACAAATCGACCTTTCCTTCAGTCAGCTTAGGGGCTAGTGGGGCACAAAGGTCAGGGGCCAGTGCCCAATTCACAGAAGATTGGGCTACAGTATTTATCCAAGTTCTGTTTCATTAGTCTGCAGCCCCCTAGGCTTTAGTCCTATTAGGTCAAAGTGAAAGCAGGAAATATTCTCTGACCCACTGGGCAAACAGAAACAGAAACAAGATGGAATAGTTAAGCAGAAATCTTTAGTTTTCTCCAGGAGCTGCTGAAGAAAAGACAGCAGCAGCAAATGTGGGCACACAGAAGGAGAAACCACCCTTCTGCACGCACCAGTGCTAAAATGCAGCCCATTTCACAACATAGGATGTGGAAGCATCCTGAGCACCTGGGAATGACCCATAGATACTGGCGAATTACTGTAAAACCCTTAATAGCTCCCCCCACCTCCCACATGACAAGAACTCCCAAGGCTCCTTAAAAAAAATAACCCACTGAAGAGCACTTCAGAGGAGAGCTGTTTGCAGAAGTGGTACAAAGCTTTGAGTGTGAGCACAAGGCTGGCGAGCTCAGCCCCCACACACTCAATGAAGTAAAGGTATAGCTCATTCTCGAAAATGTTGCCAGCCTTGCATCTCACCAGCCTCTCACTGGGAAGAGATCTCTCACTCTTCTTGAAAAATAATGCTAACATGCTTGCTGAAAAAAGATGGGAAGATGCTTTCTGAACCAATTAAAACAGTTAATCCTTAAATCCTGTTTGTGCCACATTTGTTTGATATTATGTTCGCAAGAATGGAACGATGAGATCTAACAGTTATCTTGACCTTTGACCCCCAAAGCCTAATCAATTCATCCCGAGTCTTAATGCAGTTTGCATAGGATCCAGTAATGCAAAACAATCCTCTAGAAAATATCTGTGAGACCAGTCAGAATCCTCATACTTAAATTTCAATGTCTGAGCTGCATGGATTTCCCTAAATTATTAGGTCCAACGTGATACTCCTCTTCCATCTCCTACCATTCTTATGTATGTTTTCCTAAATAAAAACTCTTTCTTTGACCCCTTACTCATAGTAAAAAGGCCTTTACCCTATAATTATCTCTAGATGACACCAACAAGATGAATCATTTTGCTTTAAAGGGTTAATTTAAATTAATTTATAGACCATATATGGCCATATATATACCCTTGCCACCCTGAGCTCCCTCTCTTTCTCATGACTAAAGGAGAGTGTAGACCACCATCTGGAAGAGACCAGATCTTTCCAATGACACATCCACCCCCTTTTTAAATTACCTTTTAAAAAGGTAATTTGAAGGGATTTGTTGTTATGCACTTACTGATTACATCATTGAGTGGAGGAACACAACATCCACCTGCTCACCCACTTTGAACTTGTTTGGTTCAAATGACTCCCTGTTGTCGGGTTGTGTTTCATCAACACACCCAGATACATGGGACCGAAATGTGCTGAACACAAAGAAAGCACAAATTTCAAAAAGTTCTACAATGACAACAAATGACATTGTCATGACTGTTTCAATAGGCTGCTGTGCTCATGTCACCAAGAATCTCAAACTCTGAGCATCTTGGTCTTTTCCTGAGAAAGGACAGAGATGTGTGTGTGTGTGTGTGTGTGTGTGCGTCTAAGCCATAATTTGTATGTCCTTCCCTAAACCGATTTTTCTAACCTGTTTTGAGGCACAGAGGACAAACAGAGAATTGTCACAGAGGAAACTAAAAAGATCACTGTAAATCACTGTTGCAATTAGATACAAAGCCATTTGAGTGAACATCTTTTCAGAGGAACAGTGTTAAACACTGGGACCTTTTTATGAACCTCTTTTTGGCAGAGCACTGTAGTCACCAAAATATAAGATATGTATCTCATACTTATGACTCACCGATCTCATAAATATTCAGTGTCAGTTCTCAACATTCCCCATTGTCCAAAGCAAAATGCAGCTGTCAGTAGCTTATGTGTCCTTAGCTTTTGAAAGTGTAAACAGACAAAGCTAGGCTCAATTTGCAATCCATTTTGCGACTTTCTGTATCCATGGCAACATGATATTTCCAGTTGTAGAAGTTGGTGTGTTTACAAGGAACAACAAGGAAAGTCTTAAAATAAGTTTTTGAAAAAATTGTTGACCAAACATAAATTGATGTTTAGTATCATAATCAGTAGGTCTACAAATGGCTTACAGAGAATGGAGGATTAAATGAGCTAAGCCCAAACCATGATGCCACTGTCATCTCAAAGAGCAACAAATTAATAACCACCATGACGATCCTGGTAACCAGATCTTGAGAAAATATGGCTGGAAGGTTTGCGCCCAGCTCTTCCTGAACACATGTTGAAGTGTCCGTGGGAATGACACTGAACCCCCAACAGACAATCCCCATGCTCACCTGTGCAGTGCTGGTCCCAAGCCCCGTAGAAACTGTGGAGGATTGGGTCAGGAAGGGCATGCGGCGTAAAAACTGTGCCAAATCAACATGCAGACGAGAAGGTTGTGGGTCACCGAGTGACCGAGTGAGTTAGGTTAATTGGTGAATCTAAATTGCCCATAGGTGTGAATGTGACTGTAAATGGTTGTCTGTCTGTGTGTCTGGGTGGACCCCAGCTCTCGCCCTGTGACAGCTATGATAGGCTCCAGCCCCCCTTGACCCTGAACAAGAGAAGTGGTTACAGATATTGGATGGATGGATGGATGGATGGACCTCCTACTACTGAAGGAAAGCTGATAACATGATAATTCTTGGGCAAGTTCTGAAGAGCATAAATTCCATTAGCTTAGATTGTTAGAAGTATTGACAACTGACACTGATTTGCTGTGATACTGAGGACCTTTTAAAAACTGGTTCTGAATGCAGGTTCTGAAACATTCTCATATTTACAAGATTAGTTAAGTTATAATTACAAGACCCATATCTTATAATTGTGAAATAAGGTGTCTAATTTTTTTCCTTTTTGCTTGGTGAATACTCTGTCCTACATCTTTACAGCCCCGTTCAGAGAGGAGTTGTATTAATAGATAAGTGATTACTTTCTGACAGCTTTTCAAAGTGGACACACAGCATTTTTACTGGAACAGCACATCTAGAAAAACATCTAACTGCTTTTAGTTGTTTCCTTTTTTTGTAATATCAGTTATTAATAATTGGAAAAGACAAAGATGCACTCTTGTATGACTGCAGTCTAGACAGCAGGGAAGTTTTTCTCATAATCAACAAGAGAGGAACCCAGGGAAAAACTCATTTATTGGTGACGAATTGCTACTGGAAAGATGAGATAAAAACATGAAATGACAAGATCTTTTCACCCACACTGATAAAAAGCTAATATCACACATACCATAGTAAAAGAAGAAATTCATCACCCAAAGATTTATTTGTAGAACATCTTTCATACAGAATTGTGCAATTCAACAGCTCATTTCCCTACTATGGTCAGATTTTATCATGAGTATTGGAATGAGCTGATAGCTCACCATCTACCTACCAGCTGGCCAGTGGGTTTGTTAACGTGTGATGTAATTTGGCAACAAGTGTAGTCTGTGATGTGATTTAGAATAGACAAAGTGTGCAGAGGGAGGAGAGAGACAGCATTTCACAATTCCTTGTTTCAAACTAACCATCAATGGCCTCATTCATCAACTGCTCCTAATAAGACATTTATTTTTAAAACCTACTTGCATCACAGTATGAACTACTTTTCAGGCTGTCATATTATACTGTAATGTTTTGTCTTGCCTGTTTCAGAAAGTAATGGAGCTGGATGTTACTGCAGTGTATCCTACAAAATAAGGCTGACTTTAAATTTGCCAAAATAAGACAAGGAAGAATCATCATAGGACACTGTGCCATCTTCAGTGTTCCTGATCAGTGTGGTAGCAACATAACTGTGTGTATCGCTACTGGCCAGAATGTTGTCATATATTATCTTGGTCCCTATAACACTGTCCACATCATAAGCTTCCTCAACACCATACTGAACAAACTCAACCAAGGGAATAGACCAGAGCCGTCCAGGTTTGGTGTCTGGCCCAAGTTTCCACTGATCTGTTACAGTACATAACTGGTTCATTCACCATCCATGATTTATGGTGCTACTATCACAATGTAGTGCAAAGGCTGATCCACGTGAGGAGACTGTGAGAGGGACTGAACTAACAAAACAAATGTGTTTATTGGCAAAAGAAAAAGAAATAAAAATTGATATTAAGCAGAAATTGCTCCTAAAACTCGCTCCTAGAAAAAAATGACAGGCCACAGAAATATACTAAGCAACAAGGATTCCAGGGAATCAACTTAGAACACAAACCTGAATGAATACTCGACAAATTACAAGGAAACCAAAATGCAGCCTACTAAACCTAAACTACTAACAGGGAAACCCAACTAACACTTGGAAAAACTAAGGGGATAAATGAACAGAAGACCAAGTTGCTGGAAAACAGATTCCAATTCACAAGAGTCAGGATTGCTATTGTCAGGTAAACCATGAGTTCAGAATGTATGCTAGGAGTGAAATGAGGATCTGGTAGGGAACTGTGGGGAAAGCTGGACCTAAATAGTGAGACGAACGGGTTTTAACAATAAAGAGGGATAATGAACAAAGGGAGGACGTGTAACCGAGGACCAGATGGTGACAGCTACACCTGCCAGTGTACTCCCATTCCTCAAACTTATTGGAAGGACTCTATAACCCTTCTTCAGATGATGGAGGCCTGTGGTGATATTCACGTGGATACTTCATATCTGATAGTAATTCCCTTTCTGTCTGGCATTGTTTGTGGGGTGCTGTGGCCAGACCCACATTTTTTCCATTAGCTCATTTACATTTAGTCATTTAGCAGACGCTTTTATCCAAAGCGACTTACAAGTGAGGTACAAGGCAGCAAAAATCTAAGTCAAGGAGAAAACATCAAAGCAAAGTCTTATCAGAAAAGTGTTCACAGTTCATGAGATGCAAGTTGCAATATTGGCAGTGAATTTGCTGAGCGTGCAGAGTTTGGTAGCTCATTCCACCATCTTGGGATCTCTGAGATAAAGAGTTTTGCTTGATGCCTTCTGTGTGGTGCTGGGACCACCAGATGTTGTTCGTTGGCAGACAGCTGCGGACGGGAGGGATTGGAGACCTGGATGAGGGAGTTGGGGTAAGCAGGTGCTGTTGAATTGATCAGCCTCATCTAAAGAGCAGTGTGACATGAGTCCTGTTTGGCTGATTAAAAATGAGGTATGCTGCCGCATTTTTTGGGTAATCTGGGCCTGTTTGAACGAGGTCGGAAAAATGCCTGTTGTGAGAGATGTGTTGGTGATTTGTGTAATAGCTGGGATTAGTGAGAGTGAAACTGCTTGAAAGAGACTGGAAGGGATTGGATCTAGAGAGCAGGTGGTCTGATGGTTAAAGAGGAGGAGGGTGGATACATCATTCTAAGTCAGAGTTGAAAATGAGCGAGCTTTGCAGTGTTGGAAGACATTAGCAGAATGTCATCATCTGGAGGAGAGAACCGTGAGCTGATGGCTGCCACCTTATTAGAAAAGAAGCAGGCAAAGTCATCGGCAGTGAGAGAGGTGGATGGAGGAGGTGGAGGTGGGTAGATGAGTAATTTGAAAGGAGAACAGCTTTCTGGTGTCTGTGGTGTTGCTGTGCTTCTCCTGGTAGTATTCAGTCTTTGCCCTGGTGAGTACAAAGACTTTTTTTTCCTCTATTAAAATATATAAAGAATGTATGGAATGTCTATTATTGTTCCTGGCAAAATATAAACTGTAAAATTTCCCTTGTATTTGTATTTTAATAGTGTGTATACAGTGAATTTGTGTACATAGCCTTTATAATTTATGAAAACTTGCATGTACGTTGTACAGCACAGTGCTGTGCCCTGCATGCTGCAAATACTACTAGTGTTTTATATTTATCACATGAGTGTATAGTTGGCGTGTAGAAAGGGATGTTAACTTGGTATTTGTGTTGTGTTATGATGCAAAAATAACCTTTTGAGAAATGTTAAATTAGTTTAGCTTTATTAAGAGACATATAATGTGATGCTAGTTTGTTGTAAGGTTTTGTGTTTAATGTGCAGAGTTAGCAAAAATAGCCTTTAGTTACAAAGATAACACCTAAGCAATCATAAAAATTAATTTGGAGAGGTGTGGTGGAAGCCTCCGGAGACACAAACTCCTTGAACAGAGGTGCAGATACTCGCTTTAAGAAGTGAGCATAAGGTTCATCTTACTGACAAATCAGAGAAAAGCAATACTTTCTATTTGATTAATATGTTTATTAGCATCTTATATATTGTAAATGGCCACTTAGCGCTTTACACTCAATTATTTACCAATGGCAGTGGCTGCTATGCGAGGTGCTCACCTGATGCTCACCTTGAGAAGCACACTTCAGCACGTTGCCAGGGAGGCCCAGGGATCAAACCACTGACCCTGTGGTCTTTACCAACTGAGCTACAGCCTCCTATTCCTGAGCTATATTGTAATTTGGTTACTACCTGAAGAGCTGTGCAGACTAGTCTCTCACACTAGTGCTTCCTCAAGTTGCACACTGTAGCATTATCCTCCAATGTTAATCACTGGGAAGACATGTCTAGAAAATGTATCTTGGCTACACTACAGATGTGATAACAATATGTTTATGTTCCATTTTCTTATGTTTTACTCCATAAGCACAGTGCTACACACTGTTCCTGTCTTGTATTTGGTGGAATAAACAACATCTTGATTGTCTGATGGGTTTAATATGTGCTTGCAGCTATAACACCCACAGTGTTGCAGTCGTGCCACTGGTGGACTAAAATGAAGTGTAGCACATGTGCAGCTGGCTTTTGTATGTTAGCACAATACGATTGATAATCCCTGCTTTGTACATGTGTGCATACTGCTGATGTCGTCCTTTCCCACATAAATGAAACAGCCATATCTTATTATGTATTTCACCATTTGAGAAAAGCTTCACAATAAGGATAGTTTTGACATATGGCTGCAGCTGGAGGGTGTGTGATTTCATGCATTCTCATTCTGACTGAATAAAATGTTAACATCAGCATGTTAACATGTGTGCATGGATTTGTTTTTCTTTAGAAGGATGAGTAATAGGAGCTGAACAAGCAGCTCAACATTTAAACGTACAAACATTTCCCCAGAGCTGCTGATCCAGCATTTTTCGAAGAGCTGGATGTGATGGTGCGTGTTGTGTTAAATGATGCCGTTAAACTATCACTCTGTCCTGTGCAATATAATTTGAATGCGTAATGGATTCTGAAGTCATAATACTATAATAAAATCAACACAAAAGGAAAACACGAGACATTAAAACATCCCAGATAAAGCTAAAGAACTATACCTGTACATTCTAATGGAATCCAATACACTGGCTCTGCCATGAATTCTAATTTTACAAGGTTGTAATTTCTCAGTTTTTTGGTTCAAATTATAAGAAAGGTGATAATTCTATGCGTTTAATATTAAGGTTGTAATAGGTGGTTGCACTGCAGTGCACTATATTAAGAGGTGGTTTGATATGTTTTAGCTCCCTTATTCATTTCAAATAGGGGAGCAGAGCTGCGGTATTGGATTGTACAGGTGTACTTAATGAATTTGCATGTGGGTACAGATGCTAAACATTATTTGTCAGAATCCACCAAACACAATTGTCATAATTGGGTTTAGCTGCATTAAACACACCCAGGCCTGTTAATGTGAGCCTACAATATACGTGTACACATCACTAACTTTCTTTTGACAAATCTAAACTTTTAGGAGGCCTGAACCTTCCCAATTTATCGCGTGCACGACTCATTGTGGTAATCAGCAGAGACAAGGAAAACAATCGAAGACCTGAAGGCATCTGTCACCACTATTGCGGTCAGACCCTGGTCAACCAGCGGGAAAGATGAGACAAAATCCACTGCTTACCTAAAAGAAAATGGAGATTTGTCCCAGTTTTGCAGAACAGATCTTAAAGGTACAGTGTGTAAGATTTAGTGGCATCGACAGATAATTTGCTTTTACTAGTGAAAATTACAGTCTACTAATAAAGATACCAAAAACTGTTATTGAAATGTGGCTCTTCACACGCTCAACCAGTTGAGCTTTAGGCTCACAGAATTCAAGCTGCTACTTCAATGTGAAAACACAGCAACCTATAAGTATTCGTCACTTTTTGCCATTTTATATCCAATTCAATGCCAAAAAGATGCTGTGAGCTTCCGTGATGATTCAGCTGAACAAAACTTTTCAATCCAAAAATGGCCTCATTTGACCAGGGCACAATGCCCCTTTAATGTTGTGGCTCATCAGTGGATCCAAATCAAACTGCACTTGTTTTCATTTCAAGAAGTGGATTACAAACCTGCTACTACATTAACCTCAATATGTCTTTGTTTGTCTTTGCATGATGCACAGCAATCATGTGGAGTGCATCCTCCTCCTCCCACTGGCTGCCTGTTTTTCTACCCCTCTCTCCACATTCTCCTTCTTCCCCATAATTACCTATCCACCCACTCCCTCTCTCTGTCCTTTTTTTAGTCTCTCGTGATTTTGTGGAACATCCATCCTCTGATCTCCCAGCTGCTTCTTTCGCTTCATCTCTTATTTTCTCTTTCACTTCCATTTCTATTATTGTTTCCTGCGTCTTCTCCTTTACTCCTGATTGTAAAATCCACTCTCATGATCTGCTCCCCTGACACTTCTTGGTTCTGACCGAGCAATGGACAGCACCGGTCTCAGCAGTCCCAGCAAAAATCCCTTTAATCCAATTACATGTCTTCATAATGCTTGTGTCCTTGGAGGCCAGCACCAAGATATCAGTGGGAAACAACCCAAGTGAAGCCGGGCAGCAGTGAAGCCATTAGAGATAAAAACTGAAATGAACTGGTGTCTCAAGTGGGAGAGAGAAGAGCATGTGTACTGTAGTTTCCCCCAAAGACAAATGTCTCTGTAGTTACACAAAGCGCAGGCCAAATCAAAAATGGTTCTCATCATGTGTATTCATTAACGTGCATGCTTCACTAGATATTTGCATTGTGTGCCTGACTGAAGGCACTGAGAGCTTGGCCAATTTGAAAACTGAAGGAATAACATCATCAGGGTTTGGACTGCAAAGAATTTATCATAATTCTGTGGCGATCGCTCGTTGAAATCTGACGTGTGGTGATGGGTATCAGTCATGTTGATTAATGCAGTGCTGTCCTGTCGTGCTTCTGGGAACAGTTTGTTGTGTTTGTAATTACTATGGTTTGTGTTTGGCTCAGATTCCCTCCACTGTACTGTTTGGTTTGTTGTTGTGTTAAATATTGTGTCTGTGCTGCATCCAAGGTAAATTCCTAACATTTGGTGTAATGGCAATAAAGTTGCCTCAACTCACCCTACACACACACACACACACACACACACACACACACACACACACACACACACACACACATATACAGACACACACACCACATGTACACGTAACTGTTTTGAATTTACTACGTTTTGTAAAAAAACAGGATTCTGTTTCTAAACACTTACTGACAAATAAAATCTATAAAATCTGTAAAAAGGTTACTGGAGGTTTACTGAGTGTTTTCACATTAAGCCTATATTTATTATATTACTGAACCTCCTCACACAATATTTCTTTTGGACCCGTCCTCTATTTGGCTGATTTACACATTTTTGGGACTGAGAAAGTAAACATGTATCAATCTTTGGAAGTATAAGTGTCATGGTGGTTGAGGTTGATCTGCTAATACTGTGAACAATGGTCTTGGCAGCATAATGCTGTGATACTTTACAGCAGCAGGGAAAGGGAGATTGGTCAAAGTTAAGGGAAAGATGAATAAAGACGAGTAGAGAGAGGCTTCACCTTTCAGCATGACAATGACTTAAAGCAAACAGCTAATATGGCAGGTCCCAAATTTTTCCCATCTAATCTTATAGAGCATGAGAGAATCTGCTGGGAAGGATGCAACAATCTAAATCCAGGACTGACAAAGCTGGAGGAGACTTACCAAAGAAGTCTTGAAGCTGTTGTTATCAACTGTAAATTTGATGATACACCGTTGGAGATCAGTCGGAAGTAGGACAAAAACTCAGCACTGAGACATTGTGGAACATGCTGCTAATGAGTTTGCGAGTCTTTTCTCGTGCTTCAGAATAAACAGCCACAGTTATTTCCTCAAATATTGTTAACATGTGCAGCTGAACACAGGGATATGAAAGTATCTACAGAGCGGGGTGAGGCATGCTGCTTCATCTGACCACTAACAATAAGCCTGCACCTGCTGCCAGATTGTTACCCACATCTAAGGAGTGTAAATATAATTTCCTCCTGTCTGAATTATACAGCTGACTACTAAAATAGACCTGAGAATCTCACACCTGCTAAAACATGACCATTGACATGGAAATAACAGAGCTTTTAATCTAAGATTTATATGAAAAACAAATGTTCATAGTAATATATATTTTATATATGTATAATTTTGAGTAAAATATTTAATTTTTGACCCCATAATTGAGGAAAATTAGGTTATATATACAAAAAAAAAAGAGGTGGGGGGGGTCTGAAAACAGACTTGAGACATTTAATAGCATTTACAATAAATTAAGTGATAGTTCTATATAAAACAAAACGGTATGACAAAATGACTATAACAGGCAAAGCTTATCCCCAACAAAATAAAAGACAAATTATCTCATGGTTTGCCTTAAAAATGACTGTGTCCCACAATATGCTGCAACTGGTTACCACAACAGCACTGGCACAAGTTTCACACATTACTCAAACTCCGATCTCCTGTGGTAATGTTCTGTGTTTTGTGACCCATGCAACCTCCCCAGCCTTCTTCTGACAAACATCTGTGGTCTGAATACCAGGTGACGGTCTTATGTTCACAACAGCTGCTTTGCTAAACAGTAATATAGAACATATCCTTTGGTCATTTTTGGCTGCTGGTACAAAACCTATATTCTATAAAGCCTTGTTTACAGTTGGATAGTCTCATTTTAAACCCAGCCCACAATCGTTCCCTGACTATTTTTGTGCCTAAACCGACAGCATTGAGGTGTATAATATTGCATGATAATCACCTGCTGAGCCATGACAGGGCGACACAGAATAGGTTTTACAGACTGTGAAATTTAAAACTAACACCAGAACAATGTTTTGCAAATTGCATATGGTGGCAAACAACAGCATGATTACATTATGCAAACTACAACAATGCACATTTGTAATGCTATAGTTTTTTAAGATAATGCCCAATATAATCCTTGATTAACTAAACTTCTAACATTAGCATAACAGTAGATTAAAAAATGCAGATTTTATTGAAATCTAGTTAAAATTTGCATTATTTGCAAAGTCCCTTAATAATACCTGTATTATTTTTCTTCTTATTGTTTAAGACCCATACAGATCCACTGGTTTTACTGCACAGCCACACCAGAAAAGAAATGTACCTATTTCTCTCCTATAAATATTTCCATAGTCATAAAAATCACTCTGCTTTCACTCACATGTAATCAATGAGACTCATTATGGGAAAACAGAATTGCTGGCTTTTATAAGAACACTTGTTTCTTCCATTACACAGTCTCAGTGGTTTCTAAGTGTAGTCATGTCATCACACAATTTTACCTCAGGCAGTCTTCTCGAAACAAAAGCGTATGTTTTCTTAGTTTTAAAGTTATTGTGCTGGCAAAGAGTAGATGATGCAATGAGAAACTCCCAATGTTTCTCATTTTGATTCCAGTTAGTTTGATTCTAATTTACACATAGAGCATTGCAATAACTGGCCTTTAGACTTAAAGTTGTGACCTGGTTTCAATTACCATTTAATTTTCAAAGTCCACTTACTGTCATACCATAAAGCTCCTTCTTGTACTGTTATAATCAGAGACAATATTTTATGGTTTTCACTGATCACATGTCCATAATGCTGCATCTACGAGTGGCCAAGACGCAATATGAAAAGTCCCCTAATTCAAATTTGTAGTCATGTTAACAGCTGTAGCCAGTTGACCATATGTCAAACAAAACAAATCTTAGAGCTGGTTGTTACATAGAAAGTAAAAATACACTCTAACAAGGAAGACACCACACAGAACAAAAATCTCAGACTTAATTTTTTCTCTCATCAGTATGAATTAACTCGAAATTCGCCAGCATGATGACTGTTGTAATGGAGCCAAATGGAAACAGGTGTGAGAGAACCTGAGCATGAGTGGAAACACAGTGATTAACACAGTATAATACAACCATGTTAGCAGCAGTGAAGCCTAATTCTATCCATAACTTGTGACACTGCTACTTTGCAGGCAGAGTTGGTTCCCTACACAACTTTTAATTAAAGCAGCGGATCATATATACTCTAGAAGTAAAGATGATCCCATATTCCCACAATTCTCAGGACTGATAAAAATAAATGTTAAGTAAATATTAAAGTGAGGAATAAGTAAATGTTAAAGCAGAACAAAGATGTGTAATCATCAGCTGCTCTAGGAGAAAAATTTCTAAAATTGGCATTTTCTAATATCAGAGGATCAATGTGAGTGAGGTCTGGAGAGATGTGAGGAACATTTCTGGATTTACTGTTCAGAACAAAGCAGGCTGAGGGTGGCATTGAATGGACCATTAAGTTCAATATACTTTTTAACAGATTTCCACAGACAGTTCAATCATCTCCAGCATCCCCATCTGCCCAGAGTCACCCATCTTTCCTTACTATTTCATTGATTCAGATGAGAAGGAAGCTGCCAGGAATCAAGGTAGGAGGAGCAGCAGCTCCAGATGGCATCAGCTTTACAGTCTTTATGGCCTTTGCAGATCAGGTTTGTGAAGTGGTCCAGCAGATCTTCAGCCTGAGCCTGAGGCTGAAGACAGAGTACCAGCTTTGTGAAAGACATACTGTGTTTTGCTGATTCCAAACACTGCACACCCCAAGGAGCCTAATGATTACAGACCGGAATCTAGAGAAGACTTGAAAACTTGTCCTTGTCCATGTATGTCAACTAATGAGACAAAGTGTGGATCCACTGTTATTTACCTACAAGTCGTGTGACATGACCATATGATGTCAAACATCATCTACGTCCTCCACAGATCTTTCTCAACTTGAGAGAGCAGGAAGCACTGTGAGGATTATGTTATTTAAGTTCTCCAGGGCCTTCAACACACAACCATCATCAATGTTAAAGGAGGAACTAGAGCAAGCAGAAGTAAACCAAAGCCTGGTCTCCTGCACAGTATGTGAAAATATCACAGTGGGGTGATGGCCTTGCTCCATTCCTTTTCACCATCTACACGCCAGACTTTTCATACAACTTTGCACATTACCACCTATAAAAGCTTTCTGATAATTCGCTGTTTTGAGGTCCATCCCTGCTGATAAGGTTCAGATACTTCAGTGTGAGCAGGACATTCCATGAACTGTTTTATGACTCAGTGGTGGCATTGACCTTTACTCAATGGGCCAGTTTGAAGAGACTGAACAAAGTGTTAAGGAAGACCAGCTCTTTCCTCAGGTGTCCCTCAGACTGGGAGGGAGAGAGATCTATGACATTCACCTTGTACATATTCATTATTAATATAATAGTAGGAGTATTGTTGTTCTATTTTGTATGTTATTATATATTATAGCTTTATCTTATTTTTATGATTTACTTTATTTTCATCAGCTGCTGCAACACCTGAAATCTCTGTTACTAATCAGTACTTAGTCCAGGCAAATACAGTCTAAACCCTGAATGGGAGAAAATCTTGAATTAAAAGATTTTCCATCCCAGTTTAACATTTTTAAAATGTTCTTAAGAAACATGCTTACAGCTTTACTTTTGTCTTGTCACTTATCTTAAAATAGCCCTAAACCACAGACATTTTACCACTTCTGCCACTTCCATCTGTACCTGCAGATGTTAACAAGGTATTTGTTGCAGTATCTGAGAAGTTTTACAAGTACAAGTACACAGGCATGATCGCGGTGCCCATTACTGGTATCGGTATCAGGACATCCCCAGATAAGACAGCCCAGTTTTAGAGATAAACCAAAATCAGCACTACAATAAAATACTCATGCAGCACTGTTTCAAAACTAACAACTTCCTCTTTTCATTTGTTATTATTGGAACTAGCAGGATGATTAGTTAGCTGCTCAGTGTTTTCCTTATTCTACGACTGTGCCTCAATGTTTTATTAATTTCTTTTCCTAACTAGAGTCACTGTAGGTTTTTTACAGTCCATCTACATCCTACTCTGCTTGGGGATAATGACTGAATAATGCAAGCTGTGTTAAGAAAAATGTTAGGAGAAGACCAGGAGAATGGATGGTTGTTGGAGAGAAGGCTGGATGGAAGTCTTTATGTAATCACACCTTTTCTTCAGCTCACTCACTCTTCTCACTTATTTCCTACAATTTCTCCCTCCACGTTTTTACCTTCAGTCGTCATTCTTCCCTGCTTCATTGTTGACTGTCTTCCATTATTCTTGATTTATCCTTTTAGTCATCAACAGCTCATTTTTCTTTTCCACAGCACAGAGCAGCAGAGACTGAGTCAGCAAGGCAGGAGTTTCGGCACATATTTACTTCTCTGCCATCCATCTTCTTTTACGGTATCAAATTCTGTATCCGTGACACAAACTGAGACCTGTGCATCAAAAATTCGGAAGAGGTGAGCTCTAAAATCTTACTGAAAGCAGTTTACAGCAGCTAAATACGGTCATGGAGTTGACCCAAAATTATGCTAAATATCTCTGTCAAATCAGTGACAGCACATGAAACACATACAATTTCTGCAATTGATCGAAAAATACATGACTGTAACCATCCATCATCTGTAACCACTTATCCTTTTGAGGGTCACAGAGGACTGGAGCCTATCCCAGCTGTCATTGGAGAAGAGTCAGAGTCCACCCTGGACAGCTCAACGGTCTATCTCATGGTCAACATAGAGACATACACAGACAGACAGCTATTAACATTCACGTCTTTGGACCGTGGGAGGAAAACCACACGAGCACGAGAACATGACAACTCCACACAGGCACACCTGCCTGGGATTTTGACCAGGGACCTTCTAGCTGTGAGGCAGCAGTGCTAACCACTCCACCAACTTGCTGCCTTGTCTTTTATTACACAGAAAAGATTCAACTTAAGTCATTGTGAGTCATACAGAACAGCAGTATTGACACTGTTGTTCTGCCATCGTAGTGGAAAAACAGGCAAAGGAAACAGTGACTGGCAATTATTATTTTTAATTATTATCACATCGTCTCCTCATGTTATTACCCAGTGATGGAATTAAAATGTAAAAGCATTGACACTGTCAGATTTGTAATGCATTTAAAATGAAGCCACTGTTGTTCAGGGACAAGCTGTCTCTCAATTTGTTCTGTTTTAAAATCACAGTGACCCAGGAAAAACCCTGACAGACCAGTGCTCAGAGACACTGAAGATTTGATCTGGTCTTTGAAAGGTAACCTGTGCTGGGGCAGATTATATTCAGCATAGATTAGAGAGTGTGATCTAACCCAGTAACATTAGCAGCAGCTTGGTGGTGCCAGAAAACACGAGTTAAATCCAGAAATAACTATAAAAACTGATTAATTCCATTAAGATACAGGCCCCTGGCGTGACTACATCATTAGGCAAGAGTAAATGCAAGTAGAAAAACTAATGAACTGTGACTAGAGAGCTTCAAAACTATATACTATAATGGAAATTAATTCTATTATTCATTAGTTGCCCTGAAGTGAGAAAAACAACATCATCAAGGGAGAAAACATTGACAACAATCCCAGTTAATTGTTTACATTCTCAAAAAAGTATGATGAGCTGTTGTAAATGAACTTGTCATTGACCATATGGTAATATGGTTATATGGTTATCGTAAACCTTATAGTTAGTTATAGTAATGCTGCTATAGGCTTAGACTGCTGGGGGAATTACTGTGGAGGGCACATGAAACATGTAATTCCTCTAGGACGGGACTAGTAATTCAGGTAAGTCTGGGTCACAGATGAGGGTAAAATATAGCCCCCGGGCAACATGTTGACGGGAAACATCAGCAGTAATGAGGACATTGTACTGAAGCTCTCAGTTTACTAGTTGATCTATGTTCCAATCCAATTCTGTCATGACCTGGCCCTCAGTTCTACTTCCTGCGCTGGACTTTTATTTTGTAGCCCCGGTGTTTCCCCGCTTCCTGTTCCTAGTCCTTTACCTAGTTATTACTCATTTTCGTTTACACCTGTTCCCCTCACTATTTAGGTCCAGCTTTCCCCACAGTTCCCTGCCAGGTCTTTGTCTCACTCCCTGCCTACATATTGAACTCATGATTTAGCTGACCTGATCAATCCTCTACCCTGTGAAATGGACTCTATTTCCCAGCAATTTCTGCTCTGGGGTTTGTCTTCTTAGTCTTTTCTCGAGTGTTAGTTTGGTTTCTCCGTTTGTGGTCAAGATTTGATCTGTGTCTTATTTTATTCCTTAGTCGTTTTCCTATTGTTAATTTAGGTTTATGGTTTATCCCTTCTGTTATCAATGTTTGGTCTGTTTTGCGACATATTTTCCTAGTTATTTTCCCTTGTGTGTTCGTCTGTGTTTAGCATTTTGTGTAGCATTTGCTACCTGCCTTACACCTTTCTATAGCCTCCTTTTAGGACCGATTTTTGTTCATATTTGAGTTTTCCTTATTCAATAAACTGCTTTGAGTTTACTCCCTCTGACAGTCTCTTCACTTGGGTCTGCCTTAATCCAAACGTGATAAATTCTAGTGACAAAAAGAATAAGATTGCGAATCGAAGCCGCTGAAATGAGTTCTCTGTAGGGCGGCTGGGCTCAAACTTAGAGATATGGTACAGAGATCAGACATCTGGATGGAGGCTGAAATAGAACCAATGCTCCTTCTTATACAAAGGAGGCCTGTTGAAGTGGTTTAGGCATCTTTTGTAAAAGAACACACCTTATTGGAGGTTCTCCACGCATGTGAAGTCCAGTTGTAATCCTGTTTTTTCCCCCAGTGTTTATCCCTCCCACAGCCTGAAGACATGTACAGTAGTTAAGTTAATTGATGGCTCTGAAACTGCCCCAATGTAGCTGGGATTGGCTCCAACACCCCTATGACCCTTAACATAAGTGGCTTAGATATTAAATGGATGAAGGCTGGAGGCTATTACAGATAGATGGATGTAAGCATACAATGAAGGCTGGAGACAACTAGTGCTGGTTTTTCTGATGTGTCCTACATTCATGGTACTTGGAGGCCATGCCAACAGGAGCACGGTGTTAATTTTAGCTATCTGCTGATTGTTCTCTTCAAACCAACACCGAGCAGGCCCCCACTTTCCCAACAGCATGAGGGGAGGACACAAGGGATGCAGGGCTATTTTCTTAACCCTGACTGACATCTGTCCTTTTGGGAAATGTGAGGTCCTTAGAGATTAAAATTGGTTTGAATTGGCTCTGTGCACTGACTGATCGGGAATGCAGCATTACTGAGAAATGGCTATAGGAAGATGTTAAAATCCACCATAAAATGTGCACTACGGGCCTGTGGAGACACAGTTGTATGACCCAAAGAGGGAGGACTGATTTGTGAGTGTGAGTAACAGATGGTGTAATACTAAAAATGTCTGTGGCCTGGACATTGCTCTGGTAGCAGTGAGTCTGCATTATCTTCTGAGGACATTCACATGTGCCAGTGTTGAACTGTAGCTGTTTAAAACCCACCATGTGCTGTTCCTGGACCCATTCCTCTAATGTTCTTAGTGTGTTATGGTCTGCCGCTTGCTGGCCATGCTGCTAATGTCGCCCTCATTCACGCTCCATCTGCCTGCATCCGTTTCCCTGAATAATACATTTTCCACTCGATGTTGACTTTAAAGACCAACTAAAATACTGGCAGGTTTTTTCCTTTGATTTCCACACCACAGATGCTGTTACTTTAAAGAGCTACACATCTGCTTTCACCAGTTTCACTATTAAATTTAAAGTAGCCCCACAGTTCCCCCTGACACATTTTAATTTAGTCATTTGTCAGTGACTTACAATGCAAGCAAAATAGCTTCGTCAAGGCCCTGAACTTAAAGGGCATAATTTGTCTTGTATAGAACTATTTAGCTTTATTATTGTAGTATAGTGCAAGTGCCATTGTTGTACTATAATTTTATCTGTTTCTTTGTTTTGGGGATTTTGTGAAATGGCTGCTGTAACACTACATCTTCCCTCTGTCTAAAACCAGTGGACCAAAGAGACTGCACTTTATTAACACCAGTGTCTTACATGCCCAAACACAATCTCTTAACACCTGTGCCACCATTTACAGTAGAGACCTTTAATTTGGATAATTAGGAAAATGTTCATAGGATCTGGGTGCAGATCCAGTTGGTGAGCAACTTTTTTAAGGGTTCCACAGCTATGTGTGTGTATGAATGCCTTCATTTTCACGAGCATGGTTAAAATTAGTGATGCAGTGGTGTCCTTCAATGAATGTTAAATCCCATTTAGATGGTTACTCAATGGGGCATTTTTCAAAGGCTGGCACTGCTCCAATACTTTTCGCCTGAACAAATGTATTAGCATTGAATGCTGGCAATAAATGTACACTTATTTCTTGGAAAAAGGGGCAACACGGAGCTAAATTCTACCATTTGAGGTAAAATCAAGGAGGCAGCTAAGACAAGTGACGCAGCTTAAGAACTTCATGGGTTAATAAATGAATTTTAGTTCTCATGCGCATGTCTCTACTTCTTAGGTTCACTTTTTTGTCACATTCAGCCATGTGTATTACTCCTATCATGTGTCTGTGTGTAAATGTGTTTGTGTAGGGGGGTAAGGTAAGGGGGAAAAAATGTTAATATGTTAACATCTTACAACGTTGTTTGGCATATGTTAGTGAGACGCTGCCATCAAATATCAATATTTTCATGAGCATACAACTAATGTGAAGTGAAACTGACTGTGGAATTCCTCACCATAGATGAACAGCAGAGGCAGCTGGGAGTGGAGAGGAAATATGGAGAACATGGAAGAACAAAAACATGTCAGAGATGCAACGTCCTGTAAAAAAAGTTTAACTCTCCAAGCTTGGACGCACTTTGGATTTTACACCAGTGACACCAAGACTACGTGATCTGCATGAAACATAAAACACTGACAACATAACGAGCATATGTGAAGTAATTTGCTCCTGATCACAGAACACGTCTGCACTGTGGCCTCAACCTACAAAATTATCTATGCAGAATTCAAAAAGCACTATATTTAAAAACAGCAAAAACATTTATTCAGAATAATAACAGATTTTATTTATAATGCACTTAACATTTGCAGCGAATCTCAAAGAAAAGAAAAGACGAAATGCTACGACTGCATAAAAAGATCTACAATGACAATAAAACAATAGCAAAATCTAAAAAGATCAGAAAAAATATAGCTAAAATATTTTTTTAAAAAGCATCCATCATCTTTGGAGCCCTAAAGTGGACTGGCACGGTATTCCACAGACAGAGAGCAGCAACCTCAAATGCCCTGTCTCCCACTGTTTTGAGTTTTGTCCTGGGTGGGGGAAGACGGTGCATTTGGTCTAACTGGGTTTTTAGAGATGGTCTGCAGAGGGACGAGTTCTTTAAGGACTGTGATGCTATTTCCACACTCTGAACAGGTCTTGGCAGCTGTTTTGTAAGAATTGGAGCCATTTCTAACATTGTAGGGGCCCTATGCAAGATGATGTTTGGGGGCCCCTGGTTAAACATTTAGATGGTCCATGAAGATGCCACAATCCATTACAGTAAAAATTTTCCCATGTATTCCAGTACATACATAAAATATTGGAACATTTCACCTTTGGGTGAATGATTATTTTTTAGGTTTTAAGGCTGTTTGACAGATGACTTTGCTTATAATGCACTTTATAAATGCTGTGCTGTTAATATGTACATTATTTGATCTTGTAGCATTTTTAAAAGGCACAGGTATCACAATATATCCTTATTTTTCTGCAATATATCAAGTGTCACAGATTTACTATTGTTGTGACAGATCAATATAATCTGCAAAACACTGTTATCTTGATCTTATCATATCGTAAGCTCGCCTGTGTTTGCCAACATATAATGTGAGTTTGTGTTTGTTTGATTAGTCATGTACTTTGCAGGGATCAAATCAATTTTATTTGAATAATAATGCATGGTTCTTCACACCAGCATAAAAGCAAAATATTAGAAAAGAAGATGACTACCAGATAGTTAACCCCTATTTACAGTTTTACAAGGAATCAAGAAAGAGATGTAATAACTGAAGAAATATGTTTATACGTGTGTGTTCACCGGCTGCATTCTGAATGAGCTGCAGAGTTGAGATGGTTTGGTTTGGTAGTCCAGCAAAAAGAGCATTACAGTAATCCTGTGTGCTGACCAGTGACCAGAGGTGCTTACTTCAGTGGCTATGGGACCTCAACACACTGCAACCTATGGAAGTAGTAAGTAAACCAGTACAGGTACAACATTTAGAAAAATATGCTTGAAATAAAAAAACCATAATCAAATGAGTTTAGTCTGTATGGCAACATTGGTAAAACTATTTTCTTAATTTCCTTGTTGTTGTTTATTTGCACATATCTTCTTAGGTTGCAATGCACTGAGCTTTCAGGACTATTATACTTATCTCCCACAAGTTAGATTCAGAGCCAAGACGGAGTTTGAAGTTGCAAATTAACCATTAATATTGCTATTATTCAAATTAAATATAAAAGAAATTCAGTAAGTCTCATTAAAATGTAATGTCTTGTGATGCATTTAATGTTGTTTTGTGTGTCAACAGTACATGCAAATGTGTGCGGATTTGGTTGCAGACTGATTTTTAACCATTCTGATGGAATCTACCAATTGTAAGCTAATCCAGTGCTCTAATGAACATATAGTGAGATTTCCTAGTACAAAATACACAATGCCTTAACAGCAGGAACAGTGGGTAGCAGTCACTCCCACCCTACAGTAAATTAAGACTTATTACTGTACTTTCCCATCATCACACATCTGACCGGAGATGAACAAGAAAGGGGCAACCACTGCCAAGTAACCACTTACGGTACAGTTGCACAAAGGTCAGTGAACTCCTTTAATGAGAACAATGACAGAACAGTGGGAAAGTTCATCAGTAGCTTTTATAAGAACTCTGCAGGACAATAGGGAGTCGTGAAGCATAAAGATTCAAAACCTGAAAACTGTGGTGTGGTCAGTGGGTATTTAGATTGAAAGGATGTGAGGAAATGGTTTGTGAAACACTGTCCTTAAAACTGAACACACTCAGTCAGGAATCCAGTGACCATTGTGGTGCTGGGATCTGACTAAGTGGGGTTTCAAATAAGTTAGAAGCATTGGCAGTATATCAAAGTCACATGGAAGTGTTTATGTTGACTTAGCCAGATAATAAATTTCATTATTATAAAGGAGACAGAGACTAGTAAAACGTCTAGTGAGAAGTCCCTCTAATGGTTCTGTTAGTGATGTTAGACAGAGCACCACAAATTATTTGTAAGGGGAAGATATTTCTCGGTGAGTTGAACCCTGTAACACAGTTATACAACCAAAAGGGAAGTGAGTATATTCTGGTATTTCCAGAAAATGTGATGTAGCCCAACATGGCTGCCATTAGGCAAAAGGCAGGTCACCAGTCTATGTCCAACGGAGAGACAGACAACCAACATAGGAACTCCACACAGAAAGGCTGCAGCTGGCTGGGGATTCAAACTTTGAGGCAGCAGCACTAACCACTCCCCCACCGTGCTGCCCTCTTGTTGTAGCCCATCGCATTAATATAAAAAGTAGTGTTGTTGTTGTTATTGTGTCATTGATATGATGTGATATCAAAAATTCAATCTCATAAAAACAATACTTTGAAATCTGGATACCACACGATGTTTTCTCTGTTAAATACTCAATAAAGAAGGATTCAGCATAAACAAACATTTCACATTTTGAGAAACCACAATAAAAAGTAACAACAATTCTTAACCCATGCAAAATAAATATGAAGTTAATTATTATAATAACAAAAAAGGAGACTAAAAAGTTAGATACAAAATGTTTGATTTTTCAGTGGTGTTGTGATTTCTTCCTCCTCCCTGATGCTGCTGTTTCTCTTGTATAAGAAAAGGCCATTTAAGAGACATGACCTGCACTGGGCTCTGCGACCTTTCTTACACTTACACTTTGTGTAGGCTGAGGCTGCAGGTGTTGAGCTGCTTGTAATAAAAAAATCTTCTGTAATGTCAGTGAGTTGGTGGATGCAGAGTGAGAGATGGAGCATAGCTGCTGTGTGAGGTGGGGTGTAATGTGATCATTATCAGACACAGTCAGACACAGATGCTGTTATCACAGGAGGTTTAAAAAGTCTTTAATCAACACAACAACACAATAACCGTATTTCAAATGCAATACTTGTGATTTGTTCCCTGTGTGTGTGTGTTTTGTGGATGGCTCAAAACCTGGTTTCAACCATATTCAACCAGGCAGAAAGCAACAAACTCACCCTGTCAGATTGACTGTGTTATGACTAAATATAATAATAGGAGTCCCAGAGTGAATATGAGAATTTGCATTCATAACTCAAAGGCTTTTCTGTTTCCTCTGGGCATCCATTATTCTCCTCGAAATAAACAACCCCAAATTTACGCAACTGAGATGGATGTCTTTCATAAGAACAGATACAATGATGACAAATATGACAATCTATACACATACAAAGAGCCCCATTACATAATCTCTCTCCTCCATTAATGCTACATTGTGTTGAAGCAAGCTTGACACATTTCAAACGGTCAGGGAGCAGCCTGCCAACACTTCACCTCTCAGAAAGAAACTAAGCTCACAATCACACTGGCTGTCTTGAAGCCTGTTCTTTCAGTGAAAAGCAGTGTGCGGTAAATTGCTGTCGTTTGTTTAGTTTTTTTTTTTTTTTCACTTAAAGAACTGATCGTGTGAGTCCGTCCACAGGGAGAAAATTGAATGAGAAGAAAATCTTTTCACTTGGAATTTCATTAATGTTAGTTTTTTGTAATTTAAGTTTCTCACTCTGGTCAGAATCCTGATATCTGCACGTCAGTGGAAAGAGTGAAAAGTCAATGAGCCTTTGTGTTATCTACTATATTGTAGCCTCATACTATTTAACTGTTACAATTACAGTGAAAAGGAAAAGAAGCCCACATAGCTCAGACTTACAAAGTGTGATTTCTCACACACTTTTACTACTGTGTGCTGTACCTATGCAATGTTATAGGAAGAATTAAAACCATTAACAAAACTGACAATGTTGTCAAAAATACGTTTAATCTATCATGGATCATATGCTGTCACTTACGAGTTATTGTCGGTGGGCAAATTCTTTTAAATAATATATATATAAACCAACGTACTAAACATATTTGCAGTAACTCAGTGAAATTATAGATATAATATCATCATAATGCCTTGATGTAATGAAATGGTAAATTCAAATCTAAAAAATCTAAACCTGAAAACAATAAATACTAAAAAATAAATAATAATAATGAAATAATACAAACACAAAACACATAACAAATACCTGTATTGGTTATACAGCTATTTGGATCATCTACGACAACAGAAAAAGGCAGAGGAGTTAAAATAGATCCTTGTGGAACAACTTTTGCAAAAGAAAAGTGGCAGTGGCAATAAATAAAAAAAAATAAAACCAAAATAACGCTTGTTTAGAACTATGGAAGGATGTTTTTAAAAAATAAAGATGATGATGATCTACTTAATCAAAAGCTTTGGTTAAATCAATAAAAATTGCACATCTAAACTGGCCTGTATCAGCACATGAAAAACAATAATTGACACGGGCATTAATAGTTGAACAAAGGTAAAAAAAAACAGACTGACATGAAGAAAAATGTTGAAACCATAAACAGGTATAATTGATTATAAATGAATGTCTCAAAAATGTTAGCTACAGTACAAATAAAAGACATCCTAATTATTAACATCTGCTGGATTATCACCTTTTTGGATGGTGGTGGCAGCATCATGTCGTGACGGAACCTGTCTCAGCAGCTGGGACAGGAAGAGAAAATGCCAAAGACTCAAGAGTCTTAAGACTTAACACTTAAGAGACAATTCCAATCTGATCTGATGGAACTTGAGAAGATCTCTCAGAATGAGCACACACACACGCACACACATACAGACTTTCAGTAACATCTATCCTTTTACACTAACTACATGATAATTAAATGCCTAACCATAACTCTAAAGCCAAATTTTAACTCTCAAACAGGCCCTTAAACCTGTCAGGACCGCGATAACATTCTCACTTTGCCAGAAGGTCCTTAGGAAAATTCCTTTGGGGCCATGACTAGGTTACAAATGCAAGCACACACACAGACACACATATCACCCACCAGCCTCCCTCCCTCACACTGTAACTCTCCATGGGAAATGCAGCCAGAAGCTTTCAGTCAAGTTCCCGTTCACTCAGAGATGGAGCAAGCTAACCAACTGTGACAGTGGCATGGTGCATGTTGTGTGAATGTCTATATTCCTGTGTTTGTGCAGACCAGTGCTCGATGGGAGTTAGAGGGAGGGGGGTGAATGAGGAGAGGAATAATTAGGATGTTTTGCAAATTAGGTCTAGACAAGCCTATCAAAGCCTGTGAAGCCTGTCAGTTCAACCTATCAGTCTGTGGAACTCATGGGTCACAAAAAATAAAAACATCAAATTTTTTTACTTTACATCTCAATCTTCATGAAAGTCACTGCAGAATGACTTAAAGGCACCAGTTCTTGGCATGTATACATGAAGTTATTATTTTTTCTTTTTTATAATATCTATGTGTAATTTTTTATAACACCTATGTTATTCTCGTGTATCAAGAATTACAGCAAATAAGACATGGTCCATATCTGCCTAATGGGAGGCTGTAAATCTACCCAAGTGGCACCAATCTTCTCCCAATGGAGGAACTGAAGAACGAAAACTTTGATGGGCAATGCTTTTTAAACATTTGTTTTTATAGTCTTAAATAACTTTTTTAACTTTTTAAGTTATAATTGTTCAAAAATTATAAATTAACGAATAATGATGAATTACTAAGGTCACTACTGTCAGAGCTGAAATACTGTAATAATAGATGGATGATACATTGATAGAAAAACATTAAAGACAGAAACACTATGTGAAATAAGATGTATGGTACTGATATTTAATTGAGTTCAGTATAAAAGTTGGATCCCATCTTACTTGGTCTAACAGCATTGGAGTATCCACCTAATTAAAAAACACGTTAGTCTGACTGCAGCAGTTATGTTGCTAACACCAGCAGCAGTTTGTGGGTCATAGCTTCTATGTGTTTTCTAACAATCTGGGAAATAAAATGTTTAGTCGGTGAGTGATGGCTTAAGCTTAACATATTAAACCATCCACATGTTGCCTTGACTCCCTGCTTGGAGATTCCCCCCAAAATGTATTAGTTGCGTAGCAGTAGATTTACTACATATTTCTGCCTTTCAGACGTTTTACTAAAAGCCCTGAAAACTACAGTCACTAATCACTTTGTTCGATGTATATGACAATCATCAGTACAGTTATTCTGAAAATCAACTTTGCAACATTCTCAATAACTAACTACCTTGATAGTTTCCTGCCCAGATTCAGACCCTCGCCACAGTACTGACAAATATTTCCTTTAGAAACTGGTAGAGACTATAAACTGAGGTAAAAGTACGAATATTGGAACACAAAAATGACTTCATAATTACTGTGGAAATGTCTGAGTGAAGCTGATTTTTCTGTCCCTACATGGCTAAATAACCGAGTATAGCAGGTCTGAGAACTATTAGCAACGTTTTACAAAGTATACGTGGTACAAAGTATATGTACTGCAGCTGCTAAACAAATCTAATAATATAACAATAACATATACCATATTTTCATTTCCCTCAGTTAAAAGTGCTCTAAATAAAATGTAATCACTGATTACTCCTATAGTTATAATTTCATTGATATTCTAAATGAAATCTCATCACTTACACACCGTTGTAACTATTATTCATATGAGTAGGGCTGTTTAGAAAAGACACTAATTAAAAACATAATTGCTTCAAATGTAAAAATCCGATTTCCATGTCTAGATAAATGACATGTTCAGTACATACCTATTCTACCTATTGTTTCAGGAAAACACTTCAAACGGACATTTGCTGTAAGTTCCTAAAAACTGGTCAGTCTTGGAGGATCTGCTGGAGACTTCACAACTTCAGATCTAAACTCAACCCCCTCTGTATAAATCTAGGTTTTGTCATAGGTCAATTTTACAGTGTACAGTAATCTTGCTCATCTGTCAAAAGCATAAAAGTAAAAAGCTGCAGCCTGCTGCTATTTTCACAGTTCTGTCACCAAGCTGCAAGCATCAGCCAGGTACAACGTGGTTGCACTGCAGTATGACTCATATTCCCCAAACACAAATACAAGAATAGTAGATGAAATAAAACACCCACAAAACAAAGGAAATGATTAATGGGCAGTGAGAAGGACATAATGTGACTCACAGTGTACATTGTACTGATCTTACATCAGTTTTTCATTCAAAGGGTGAAGAAGTGCCCCAGTGACAATTCCTGAGGCTTAAAGATGGGAGGCTCACTTTCATGTCCTTACTTGGAACTGAAACATACAAAACATACATGTTTGGCATGATTGTCACTGTTATGTTGTTTAGTTTTTTGGTGTATAATATCCATACAGGTGATATTTCTAAGCATCAAAACTACTTTTTGGGGACAAAATTATCTGTTTTTTAAGTTTAGTTTCCTTTGTCTCCCAAATCATGAAAACATAGACTTGACAATGACATATGTCATGGTACCCAGCCCTCACCCCCACTCACCCCATCGCTCCAATTTCCAAAAAGCATTTAGACCCTTTATACAGAAGGCTGCATATAAATGTGCGAGAAACTTAAAGTTTGTATTCTTTCAGAAACTGCAAACTTAACCACAGACACGAAACATCCACACAAACATGCTAAACAACCTTAACAAAGAGAAGCAAAAGAACTCACATTTCTATAATAAAATTTATTGTCAGCGTGTTTTTTTTTTTTGTGTAGATTGTGGAAAATGCAACAGCAAAGGGCTCTGAATAATATCTGAAACCACTGTAGGTTGTGTTGTATGATTTGATGTAAATAAAAAAAGGAGCCCTCGCATTAGAGAGCAAAAGACAGATCAGCACTAAACCTAAAACCTCCACAAATTCTGCTCAGAAACTGTAGATTTGCTCGTGGTGGTTCTGGATTCCTGTGTTTCTAAAAGAAAAAGCTGTTGTAGGAGAGTTTAAATGTATCCACCCAGGGTGTCATATGCTGCTGATGTAAAGGGCGTGTGGTCTCTCATAAATAAGATACTTTTTCATGTAATTAACAGCTAAGGCAAATACTGTGTGTACTATTTGCGTTGCTTGCGTCTTGACTTGCTTGTCTCTTTTGTATTAATATCTTTATTTCGTTGTCTGGCCAGTATTTGGCCACCTTTTACGGATTCTGTTACATTATTACCTTCAGGCACTTATTGACAGAACCACACTGTGAGAGTATTGTGAGTCCACTCAATAACATTTGTTTACTGCCACTCTTAAAAGCCAGTATTATGTCATATGTCCTGGGTTCTGTGTGAGCATTGCAATGATTCTAACCTCAAATATGTGGCAGCAGGTTTTGTTACCATTACATTAACCCAGGTTCCAGCAGAAGTTATGTGCACTCTATGTCCCTGCACGTGGATTACATTTATGTAAAAGCTGTAACCATATGCTACCTCAATGTATAATAAAGCAGGGAGCTTTATGAATCCACATCTTCCCCATTATCCAGCCTCTGATAAGCATTAGTGTCTGTAATCTAAATCAATAAACAGCTCTGGAAACGTCTGAGAGCAGTAATCAGGAAGTCAGAGTGCAACCCGTGTTCCCATTCACAAGCACTTGCACATAAAAACACCCTGCACTCGAGTTTGTTTCCCATCTGTCCCTCTGAGCTGGAGACCCTGCTGTGGTGTTTGGAGCAGAAACACATCTGCTGGTTTTGTGCTCAAATGATCTTAAGCCGCAACAAACTGAGCTAACAGTAAGATGCTTCTCTGCGCCACAGGTTGTAAAACCTCCCCTGTATCTGTCTCCATACAGAGGTGTAGAGAGGAGCAATGTTAAATGTAACTGAAGATCAGAAGATCAAAAATTGTTATTATTCATAAAGCTGCAAAGACTTTAGACATACATCAGTCCCCAGATAAACAACCTGGAGATGCTGTAGTTTTATGGTTACTCACACACCTGATGGCTGTAGAGCCTGTTATTAATGGGATGTGGTCACAAGGACTATTGGTCCTGGTCTTTGCTAGTCTGAACCAGTCTGTGCTTATAGTCAGCAGTGAATATGATTACGTGTGTGATGTGTAAAGATTCCAGTCTTTGGCCAGTCATCCCTACGAAGAATGTTGAAAAGGTGTTTAATATTTACAACTGACACTGGCCCCAATGAGGTACTGAGGGGGACAGACAGCTATTTTACCCTCAGCTCCCTCTGTTGGCGCTACAGTCTGTTTTGCCCTCGGCTTCCCTTCTCGAATCACTGCAGGCTGTCGCTATGTTTGTTTTGGTACAAGAAGATGCAATAGATTCGTTTAGTTAGTTCTCCCACCAGATTCTCAGAGACTAGAAATCTGTGACAGTTGGTGGAATCCGTCTTTTATGTGTGAACTGTCCAGTCGTTGATAGTCTTTGCTAATCTTCAGGTGAGTCCCAAGCTTTAGAAATTAGTGCCCAGCAAAGCTGACTTCAAAGGCGCGAGGGAGACATAGGTGAAGAAAAAGGCCGGATCTGGTTGATGTCCTTGTTCTTTAGTCTATGATTTGAAAGTAACAGAAAATTATGTACTTTGAACTTGTTGTTTACCAAAAGTTGTCATAATCTTTAGGAGCTTTTTCTGTTTAGATGATGTCATCTGGAGGAGTTGTGGAAGATTGGGTTGACCGTGAATACAACCTCTGTAGAATAAGCAAGCAGAGGAAATAATCAGAACTAAAAATTTCTCCAGATGACATTTAATACAAGTTTAACACACAGTGTCATAAACACGTACAGTATTTCCACAACTGCAATCATAAGATGCAAGTTGGAAATTGGTGAAGATGCCGTCTAATGAGACACCACAATTTCCACAGACTAAACTAGATTGTGGTCTAAACTCAATTGATTGCAGGCTTCAGTCTCTTTATGGGATTTGTTTACAACGTCAAAATGATCCTTTAATATGCAACTTTGGAATCCGATTAAAAAGTTTGAAAACATATAATAAAGCTTTTTCTTATGAAAGAACTGGTGATGTGTTTTATTGATTTTCTTTTATGTGGCAACAACAGAAAAAAAGAAAACACGGTAAAAGTTTCTAAAGGTAAAAAAAGAAGGCAAGTTTAATTATCTCTCCAGTCGTCTGGCCCAATTAAATCGACCTGTGCTGACAAACACACAACTAATGAGCACTACTCCAGAGTGTTGTTTATTCATATTGACCAGTGTTGTGGGAATCGGCGCTGTCTGGTTATTATATCTAACACACAACAGCTAATGGGCAGATACAGCAGCTCTATGGAGCAGTATTAAAAGCTCAAGTCTGAGTGCGTGTTTTTTCTGTTAACACACACACATTCATGCGCCTTGAGTAAACATTGACTACACGGAAACACAGCTACAAAACCCTGTTTTTGCTCTTCATTTGTTTCATGTGGAAGTATATTTTCTTGCATTTTTGCTTTCAGTTTGGACCTCAGAACTAAAGATATTACTGGTTGCTGGGAAAAAGAGAAATGGTGTCAGAATTCAGCACATACTGAGGGCACTCAAGGGAAAACATAGTTGAAGGACCCCTGTTGACCCTCACTGTACATGTCAGTTTCAGTATTGGTTGGAGCCTTACAGTTCTATACAAGGTTTTCTGCCAGAAACAATCAGGCAATTGGAAAAAATCCAACAAATATGTTGAACTGACGCAATAAAAGGGAATGAAATTTGGGTAATTTGTCAGTAAAATCAAATAGAAACGAACGTAAAAACAGACATAAAGTGATTGTACTGTAGCTGTACTGTATCAGGGCTGGGTGTGGCTCAGGAAGTGAAGCAGTCCTCAACCAAACTGCAGGGTCAGCGGTTCAATCCCCAACTCCACCTTTTCATATTTCAAGTGTGTCCTTTAGCACAGTGAACCCTAATTTACTCCTGGTTGGTCACAACTTCCATAGCAACTCTACTTTTATATATGTGTGTGTGTGTGTGTGTGTGTGTGTGTGTGTGTGTGTGTGTGTGTGTGTGTGTGTGTGTGTGTGTGTGTGAATGAGAAGCAACATTTTAAAGTGCTTTGTCTGCTAAGGTATAAAAGCACTTTATATAAGTGTAGACCATTTACCATTTACAGTACATCAGACAAATTGCACTACTACCCAGCCATCTAAACTAGATGCTACACAGCTCAAAGTCTGTGTGTGTTTTGGGGGTCATAGAGTGGTCTTCTTCCATTACTCAGGCTTACTTGACATGTCAAGAACTCGAAATTGCTCTTTGCACCAAATAAGGTTAGAGTACTGTATCTCTTGTTGCCCTTAACCTGGACCTTTCCCCTACCGTCAAACGTTCACAGTGACTCCCATGACTGTTCTGCACCCATTGCACCATGATGTAAATGTCGTGTCCAAATCTAAAGTCAAAGTGCTGGTGATGCAAAGGTGATTCTGTTGGATGAGCAGTAGCAGTGTAATAAACTAAATACAAAACTAGCCTTTACCACTTAGAAGAGCTCTACACAGCAGTGAATTCTAAATCTGAATTTCCTGGTGTCCTGCTCTATAGGAATGCGATTGATGAGGACCTGGTAGAGCTGTATCTGCTGACGTCAGCCTCCTTCATGTTTATTCCTCCTTCAGCATATGTCTGAAGCACAGCAATTGTGGGAATTTACTGTTATTGGCTCCAGCTTCCAGCGGCCGTGAGCTGGATACTTAAAGATGATGGTTGGATAAAGAGAACAGAGACAAAGCACACACACACACACACACACACACACACACACACACACAGAGCACCATCAAAAAAGTAGGAAGGACTGAGGCAATTCTAGACTGAAAATGGAATTAGGTAATTTGTGCTTTTCTTTACATAAGAGCTGTCCAGGACTTTAGATGTTTCTCTGTGTACAGTAACATGCTGTCTAGAATTACATCTTGTAGCTGAATCCCTCATAAAACACTATTGGATCTATTTGTATATGTCATCTGACTGCTGGGATAAAGATTCTACGTCTTGCATTTCATCTGTGCACAGTTCAACAGTCTCATGTTTGTAGTGATGTCCCATAGGCATCTTTAGTCCTCCATCTACTTCCAAATACGTGCTTCATCTCTGGCAACATTTCCAAGCAGGCTTTTTTTAAGCTTTGGGAATAATGCAGTCGCAGAAATGTGGTGTCATAGTTGACAGAGAACCACATGTGTGTACAAAACACACATACTGTACTGGCAGTGTGTGTGTGTGCTTGCATGTGTGTGTGTTATTTTTCTTCATGGTTTGAAATAAGCCACGTAAATTTTAGAGAGAAATATTTTTCACTATCAAAAGCAAATACATCCTTTGATATTTTCCTTGTTCGTTTTTCTTCTAGATGAAAGATATTATTTTAAGGCTGATGTTTTTTTTTCCTTTTTTCCACCCACCATTTTGCATTGATGACATATATCATATTGCATTAGACAGTGGGAAATGCAACATCAAATAAACTGTGGATATATGGATCAGTATATGTTACAGGGATTTTGCGTGTCCATCAAAGAGAATGCGTTTGGGCTGAAGGGTGAAGAGTGATGTGAATGGTGGGAGGAGGAGGAGGGGGGGTGGCGGAGAAGGTTTGAACATGAAACAGAAGCTGTAATTTGAATGTAAACTTGCAGCACACTGACAAATAATATGATGCTGACCCTGCTGACCGGCTCCAGAGACCCCTGATGAGGCTTCATTTTCACCTCTTTGCCAGTGGTTGAGGGAGGAAATACACTTCCAGGAACCCTTCCTGTTTTCATAATTATTATTATTATCATTGCCAACTGCTTGAAATGTATTATGTGCCTGTTAAATTTTTAACCAGTTATTTTCTAGTTATTTTTTCCTTTTTTTAAACTTTTCTCTTTCCTTTAACCTTTATACCCACAGGGTGGCCTGCTGTGATGGTTCTTTTTAAGCAGGACCCTGAGTGGCCAAGGCTCCAAAGGCCCTACTTTCCAAGCTCTCTCCCTTTCAGCGAGCAGCCTACTCCTCTTCATGGCATCTTTAGTTCCATATATTGTTTTTTGTATTCTTTACCACACTCACATACTCACATACATGCTTACACTGATGCATGTTATATCCTACACGACTCATTCCTCATAGTATAGGTAGGTAAAATAAATACAAATGGGAATTTGAACCATTTTATGTCTGTGTGAACACACCCACACACTCACAATCCTGTTTTTATGTAGGCACCTATAAGTATTTGTGTTACATGTAGTACATCTGTATTAAAGGTTTGGTTATGTTTAGGTAGAACTAAAACTACTCACAGGCAGGATAACAACACTTCTGAGACATAACTAGGACAACATCAAGAGGTGGTTTATCAGGAAAATAGAAACCTGGGTGTTCTTGAAGTGTCTAAGCAAATAGCAGTTATTATGTATTAAATTGTATTTCCTGTATTAAATCCCTGTATGCAGACCAGACCAGACCTACCCACCTGTAGGGATCAATGTTAAGCTGTCAGAGCATTGTAGCTTTCTGCGTATGAAGCAGAACTCTTTCACAGCATTGTCACATCATAAAATGGCTTTGAGTTTGAAACAAAAGCATGATCCTTGTGATAATGGCTTCAGATCACACTTGTGTCTTTAAATCAAAGCCTTTTTTTCCCCAGGCAACTGCCTGGAAACAAAAAGCTCCAACAGGTGTATGCTTTGCAGCCCATCCTATCCCAAGAGTCTTTGCATGCAGCTGTTGAAAATGTCAGCAACAACCATGAGGAAAATTTGTAAAAAAGTTTTTTTCATAAAAACAAGATGTACTATAATTTTGTGCTGTGTGTTTTTTTTTGCCACTTGGCTGCATCTAACCATGAACACTGTTGACAGCATTAGAGAATCATCTGTAGAACAGACTGTGTTTTTTTGGTTTGGTAACCCTAACTGTTGTTTGAAGGACCTCAATTGAGGTCCCTGAATTGAGCCTTATGTCTATATGCATGGGCTCAAACTTATCTGACTGCAGCTACAGACATCAACCTTCTATTATAATGCAGGGAGGGTAAGGAGGCTACTGAACCACTCATTCCCAAATAAAGTTATAGAAGCTGTTAGCTACTATAGTATGATCTCTGACATTGAAGTGACTTTCATTGCGGCTTGTTGCTGTGTTAAATTTTCCCTTAGTGGCTGAGCATAAAACCATTTTCCACCTGGTAACTGCTTCTGAGCTTTAGCTCTGTGTGAAAGTCTTCTCCACACACAGTTGTCATTAATCACAAACACAGAGCACTGAACCCTCATTCAAGCCCTATTCTAACAAAGTTAAAGGTCTCGTAGATCACTGCCTCTGAGATGCTGGGGGCTGAAGTGAAACATGTGGCAATCACAGATTCGCAGAAAGAAGGAATTAAATTTTGAATAGAAAAGATTGAAAAAAGTTGAAGAAAGCAAAAAAAAAACTCACACTCAAAAAACTGCGAGCGTGAAAAATGTCAAAAGTTTGAAGGTTGTTATATTTCTAAAAGAAAAATACAAGCTGATGATAACTGAACACTTCGTTAATTGGGCAGAGCTGATGGAAAGATGAATAAATGCCACTGCACTACACCAACTTTACCTAAGATAAGATTTGTGGTCAAGTCAACATTCCCATCTATAAGCAATTGGCAGGTATGTTTAACATGTTCACCACTGTAGTTTCATTATTTAACTTAGTGCTAATTAACAGTTAACTACAGTAAAGTAATTTTTCTTTTCCTTTCTCTCTACTCTCTACTGAGCTTGACTGGTCAGGGCAGGTGGTGGTCCACCCATAGCCTGGTTGTGTTGGGGGGGGGGGGGGGGGGGGGGGGGGGGGGGTTCTATTAAAAGGAGCTTTTCTCTCCACTGTTGCCTTAGTACTTTTTCAAGCAGGATTGGTTGGGTTTCATCCATTATCTGTAACTGCTTCTCCTGTTTAGGTTCACTGGGGGGATAGCACCTATCCTGGATTTCATTGGGCAAGGTACTGCTTGGATAGGTCTCCAGTCCTGAGCCCCAGTCTCCAGTGAGCTGGGGCTCAGGACCAACACAGAGAGACATACACAGACAGACAACCATTCACACTTATGAACAATGAATCACCAATGAACTTAACATGTATGTGTTTGGACTGTGGGAGTAAGCTGGAGTACCCAACAGAAACCCATATAAACACGATATTTTTTAAAATTCTGTTTCACTTTTTTGTTATGAGGTACTGAGTAAAGATTAATGAGAAAAAAAAAGAATTTAAACAACTGTAGTATGAGGCTGCAACACGTTAAAATGGAAAAATGTGAAGCAGGGTCTGAAAATGCACAGTACACCTTGGTTTAAAACACAAATAAAGAAATGATAAAATAAAATAATCAATCCTACCTCCTTGTCGAACTATGGCTGAATGGTTGAAATTCTGATAACAGTCAATTCACAAGTATCGTGATACTTAGAAAAATGGTTCTGGTATTTTATAGTCATTTGTTTTGGTTTTTTTGTCATTGTCTTTGGCAGAAATGCAGTAAAAGTGCAGTAAAAGTGTGCAACGCGTGATGATGGTGGAAGCTGTTGTAATGAAATGTGGCAAAAAGTGATTTACAGCAAGAATCAATCAATCTGGTCTGGGTGTGCACAGGGCGGGAATGATTGTGCCTGGAATACCCAGTCAGTAAGTTCAGAACATTTGTGATGGTTGAGGTCACGTGATAAATCCAGAATGGATGTTTTAACAGCATTAAACCATTTTGTGCTGTAAAGCTGCAGGCATGATGCAAACCCAGAGAAGAACATGCAAACAAAAAACAACAGGAGATCTGAACTTTAGTATCACAACAGCTTTTGTCTCTAACATTAGTCTCAATCATTTTAACATTTTATTGTCTTTACAATATCATTCATCACGTTTTTCACCAGCTTATAGTGCTTTAAAAACCACATACATGTTGTAGCAAACGATTGGCAGTGACTTTAAATCATGAGCTCTCTGCTAAATCTCCCTGGTCACAACATGATAATCCCCACAGCTTTGGATCGCAGTGACATGAACAGCGACGTTTGAAATTGTTGGATTAAAGAGCGGTGCTCTGCCCTGATCTCGCCCCCCGGGTTTAATGGACCATTCATGTTTTGGAAAAATGTGCAACAGTTATTGCCCTACTGAGAAATCTAACAAAATAAAACATGCTCAATGTTCAGTTGTGTCCACATACTCTGTGTTTACATCTTTGTGTGAACGAATTAAAGTAAAGACTCAAGGGGCTAAAAAACGATTGCTCTAGGCTTTTGGAGTCACATTGCAGACGTGTCTCCAATATCTGCTTGTTTGGTTTCTTACATTCATCATAGTTCTCATAGTATTGACTTTTTGACATGTGTACATACAGATATTTATAATATTTCTTCATAATCAATAATAACAGCTAACAATCATCATCAGTTATGTCCCAATCAATCAATATATCAATCAGCAAGCCATCTTTAGGTTAAACATTCCAGAAAAGAAGTCAGAACAAAAACATTAGGTGTATTTTCTTGTACAGTACATTCATAAAAAGAAAGACATGCACTGTCTGATAAAAGGCACAGTCGGCTTGATAAAGAACATCCTTCAGGTGGATGCATCTGTGTAATCAACTGAATATAGCTTTTGGATAATAAGCCAAAGCTGAACCAAAACATCTTTTTAAGAAAAAAAGGGGAATATTCTGCAACAGCCAAATCAGTCAAGTGAGCCAAACCCAGCTAAGCTACTGTACAATTCAGCTGCTGAAGGTAAAATGCCCAAAGTACAAGCAGGATGCTCTGTCTGTCTGATAGAGCATCATTAGAGGAGAAAGCCAGAATCTGATGAGTTCTGGGGTTTTCATATGGCAAAACAACCAAATACAACCTCATTGTCAAGACCTTCATACACAATATGGCCAAACGTATTTGCTCACACATCCAAATAAATGAATTCAGCTGCACAAAGCAAGGTCAATAAAGACATGGATGAGTGAGTTTGGTGTGGAAGAACTTTGGGATGAATCAGAGCGAAGACTGCGAGCACTGTGTATTATGTATTTCATAAACACACTCCTAAACCTCGTGCAAAGCCTTCACAGAAGAGTTGAAGCTGTTATAGCTGCAAAGGGTATTAAACCCTCTGGATTACGAACGGGATGTCACTAAGTTCATATGGGTCTAAAGGCAGGTGAGTAATATAGTGTATATGATTGTTAGTATCAATTACTTTTGAGCCCCTACAGTTTGGGGTATTGTAAATGTGACAATTTTTCAGAAAACTCTAAAATTAAAGCAGTCTATACAGAAAAGCACACGTAGACTGTTTTATTTCAAATCTATTGTTGTGGTGGGAGAGCAAGAGCTGAGGGAGCGCGTGGGACCCCAAAGGATGATCCATGGGGGTCCATTGTCTTCTTCATGTTTAGTCAGAGACAGACAGGATGCAGGCCAGTGGTCAAACCAAACAACTTAATCTGTGTGTATACACAACAAATCTCTAAAGGATTTTAGCCCAAACAGTAGATAAAGCCAAACATCCTTCCCAAGAGCTGTCATACAGTAACAGAGAGAGGGAGGAGCATGGATATGTGCAGTTAAACTGGAAAAAAAAATGCCTTGAGTCAAAGTATAAATTGCAGATTGGGAGTCCTACACACAGTGCTGTACTTCCAGTGAGACTGTACATGTTGGTCTTGTTTGTGGACACATGTTGACGTGACCATCAGTGTAAGTTCACACACAAGATCAACTGGCTTCCTGGTGAACTTTAGTTCACTAGAAATGTCATTCAGATATGTAAAAAATATAACAAAGAGAATATCAAGGATGCTGAAAAAGCAGTTTATAGCTTCGACATATGTATTTTTGGGTGAACCTATGGCCTCCACAGAGAGTCTGTGCAGACTCTCACAGACTGGGTAGTAATACAATGTACCATGTGAATGAGGAAGTATGGGTTGGTCTTCAGAGGGAATGCATTGACTTCTCTCATTAAACTTTTACAAAGCTTCTCATGTGGACATGACTAACATACCACATGCTATGGTTACCAGTTAGTTAGTTTTACAGGTGAAAGAGGTTTGAGCGTAGAGACGCTGTTGAATCACAGTTTGGTAAAGTTTTGGTCAAAAGACTCCAAGGTTGTTTGGCCCAGTGTTTACCATTCAGCTGTCAAGATTGGAAATGATAAATTAATATTAAAAAAGGATAGAAAATAAACATGACCAAACTACATTAGCAGCACTTTTGACCCTGGGAGCATAGAGAGTGCGTCATGCCCTCAGATGGTGTTATTCTGCTGGCTGGAGGAAGCCAATCAACATGTTGGCTAACAGATGCTTTGTTTATCCTACCACAGTATAATGTTGGCCCTAAGCTGTATTTTTCCACTCAAACTTCCTGTTCCCAACGACGAGATAAAGGGGATTTGATGCTGAACTATGAACTTCATGAAGACAATCTACAGCGACCAAGGTCATTTATACCATGAAAGGCAAAGTCAGGGCAAAATATATCTTTCGCATCTAGTATAGCTGTTGAAAGCAGTGCAGCTCCGAGGCCCACAGGGTTCAGCCGATACTGTGAGGGCGAATTATGGTAAAGATATTTCATAAATGCCTGTGAAATGCCAGCACACTCCAGTGAAATTGAACTAATATGAGTATAAAGGTGCAGCCACACTGGTCTCAGAGCAAGTCTCCGCCCGGTGAGTTCATCGGAAGCTGCACTGTTCACACATTTCTAAATGTAAAATTTCGAAGAGGCTAAAAACTGCTGCATGGCAGGAAAGCAAATGAGATTAAAGGAGCCTCTGATGGCTTACTCTGTTTCTGAATTAGAAAATGGATCCTTGGAAACATGCAGTGCTGCCATGATTTTTCTAAAGCTCCGAGCTGAGGAAATCACAGCTGAGACAGTTCTGAAGCAGCAGGCTGACAAATATAAAATCTGACTCATTAGAGAACAAATGGACGGTGTTAAATTATGCCTCTGTGTTCATATTCCTGGAGTATCACAGCCACAGAAAGTCACTTTACATGCTGGGACTGATAAAATATAGCTACATTGGCTCTCTGGGAAGAAGAAATACACCCAGAAAATAAAGATGAATAAAAATTAGTTCTGAGTATAACAACAGTGTAGAAAAACACAGACCCTGCTCTGTATTCACCCCAGCTTCCCCACCAGTCCAGTCACCTGATTCTCCTCTGCCCATATACCCCCAATAAATTCTACATATTTATACCAATCCATTGCAAGTAATTTGTGCCACACTGCCTACAGGTTTTCTCATTGTGCACCTGATTTTTTGTTGGAGGGGTGATATTCAAGGCAGACGTCTCTATGCACATTGCTGATCAGCACAGCAGCAACATAGTCATATTTTCTTAATGACTTAGACCAGACCAGCTATCTCTACCCTACTCGTTGTTCTTCCAGTCCTGAAGGAGTGAACACCCCTGATCCAATTAACAGGTAGTGAGTAGGTTGAAAAACGAGCAGGGCTGCAGCCTTCAAAGAGAATGAGCTCCCCACCCTTGACTGCCCCTCACCATTTGTTTTTCCCATTTGCTAAAACAAACTACACAACCACTTTTCTCTGTATTCCCCTGTCATGGTTTTAGGGTTTGTGTTTCTTTAGGGTTTGTGTTGTTTTTGTGGCTCAGGTTTTGTGGAGAAATGCCTTATCAATTCCTTCAGGTTCCTCCAGAAATTAGCGACAAAACACTGCAACATACTTGACATTTTTTAGAAAAGCTGCTATGAAATCAGACTTTTTAGGCTGTAACAATTACAAAAAAGTCTGCAAAATCCTAGAGGGACTGGTATAGTACAGTATGTTTATGTTCCATGTTTGGTTGTAACAATCACAGTGTGAGGTCAATAACTGCATAGGTAATGTTGGTAAGGATTCAAATTGTTTTTAAAATAGTTTTCACAAGATAAACGTAATTCAGAAAGATATTTTAAAGTAATTTTGTGGTCATAGGACTTTTGTGAATAGAGGGCCTGGGCTGCTGTAGCACCCCTACTACCTGTGGCTATGACCTCCTTCACTCCAGAGCTCAATCTGATTAGAATGTATTCAGCAATCTCCAAACAGGCAGCAGCATCAAACCCTGAACCTTCTTCTTATAAGACGACAGTGCTTGTTTAAATGATCATAGCTGCTTTGTAGCACTGTTGATTAGAGACCAAGTGAAATTAAAGATAATTCAAGATGAGATAAAAGACAAATTAGATTCACTGTCTCATATATTCATAAAACAGATCCACCATATTAGACGATTAATTCAAATTACATGACATCCCAGTTACACCATAACATTATTTTTGTTCTAATTTTTAAATGTACATTCATTGGAGCTCTGCAATCCACTTTGTTGTGTAGACATGTCCCCTATGCAAATCTGTTTCCACAGTCTTTCAATATGCAGATCTTGAGAGTAGCAAATTTGTAAAATCGGCTTTAGAAAATGCTGATTACTCAACTGTTTAAACAGCAAATTACTTATTTCTGCAGCCTCACACACAGTAGATGCAGAGGAATTCAGCCAGTGTATGAAGACATATTCTAATAAATGTCCTCACATAATAGACATCCCATTTAACATCACTGTAGCACTGGCTGCACCTACTAAAACAGCACATGAATAATAGTTGTATGCTTTCAGAAACAAATGGATATGCTTCATGTACAAAAGCATATACTGCAGAAATGCATAGAATTTCAATTTGTTTAATGTGAGTCGAGATACCCTGGAGCAACAGATCCAAACACCCCTGCCTTACCCTCTGTGATGCTCGATTTTATCTTCCTGCTACTGATGACTCAGTACAAAGGCATGGCAGGTGCCACAGTCTGTGAAATGGATGGACTCAGTACTGGTCGTGGGGCCTTCTAGCCAACCATTTGATAACCACATACATACAATTAGCACATTCGAAAATGCTCTTTCCTTTAAATACACAACACACTGGGAGGTTTCTTTGGGAGGTAATGAGAATTTTTCACTTTTCCCAAGATGAACTAGAAACATTTTTTTTTTGCGTCCCAAGCTGCATAAATATCAACTTTATTTTTTTTTTTCGAATAATGTGCATGTGCATGCTGCTGGTGACACTGTTTGGAAACCTGTCTCTAGAGATGGCACTGTCAACTGAGAATTTCATTGCCTTTCTGTAAGGGCGATGGAGTCTGTGTTCTGATTTCCTGTGAGTGTCACCATGGTGAGTCAGTGCTGATGCCATAGGTCAGTAGAGGAGTGCTGCCTTACATTTGCCCCATCTCCATTAAATATAAAATGATCTGAAAAAAGTTTTAGCCAAACAAAGCAAAAGGCTTCTGGGTAGCTTACTGTAACCATTGTCAGAGGCCGAGTGCATTACCATTTTCCAACAGTTAACATTGAATGACATGAGTTGACATTATAATTAGCCACATCTATTGGAGATGAAATCATTTTACCCATCATGCATTATGCTTCTTTGTCCTGCCCCTCAGACAGGCCAGCTCTGTTCCTACAGTGTCTATCGCTGTAGTGGTAGATTTTTTATTTTATTTTATTTTTTGTTTTATTCAAATTTAAGAGTTTTTTTTGTTTTTCTGTTTTCTTTTTATTTTGGTTTCTGTTTTTTATTTATATAGAATCATACTGTAGCATGTAACTGAAGATCAAACATTCCTTTTTGGTTCAAATGTAGAAAGTAGTCTTCATCTTGTATAAGACTTAGCTCTATAACATTGATAACAATATTAAACTACATGTTGCACATAAACAAACAGATATTTCAGAATATTTATTTCTGTTACAAACAACATTATCCTGATTATCAAAATTTCAAGCAATAGTCAAAGCAAAAATGATCAGTGATATCAAATTTAAAAAATCACAATATCAGGAAAAATCAAGACCAATATGGTGAGTTGTAAATATTTAGAGGTTTTAGAAGATGGTACGAGTTCTCTAAAATACTGTCATTCATTCGACAGCTTTGTCATTGTGGTAAACTCGTCATTGCTGTTTATAGCCTGTTATTGCACTACCAAGTTTAACTATTTTAGAGAGTTAGGCTCACATTTCACAGTCAGGTATTCAAGCCAGCAAACAATGAAGAAGGTAAGAACACTTTCTATGAGAGACTGATACACTGCTTAAGATGTTTTGACTAATGTCAAGGTCCCTCAACTTGCACAGCACAAAGACGCTTCGTTGGAATTTTCTGCCAATGTAGTCATTTGTGAACATGCAGAAATGATAAAGACTTGGTCCAAAACAGTTCTAAGGTGATGAAAGGAGTTGACTTGCCTTAACTCATAGTTGTTGTTCAGTGCATGATCGTACAGAGGGTTTAGGAAGATGTTCTTATTACCATCTATGCACAGCTTTATTGTCTTGGCCATTTAAAATTGTTTTATGTTGCTTGGATTTTGACTTCTCGCATAATAGGGTTTTTTTTTTCTTGTGTGTAAATTTTAGTTGCTTTTGCATGTTAGTTGCATTTACATATTTTCTAGGAGAAGTGATACCAAAGAGTAAGATGTTGTATTAAAGAGTTGTATGGTACATGACTATACTACACAGGACACTGAAGCAGTGAGACAAGTGACGGGGCAAAAGGTAAGTGAAAGAGCACTGCCAAGAGTTAAACTGTCATTCAACATCTGTTCAGAAATGGCAGCTTAAATATTAACAACCAAAGTGCAGTGAAATGTATTGCAGGAGTGATCAATAGCACAGCTGGAATGGATTTTAATAAATCATAAAATTCAGTTAATTGTGAAGGCAGCAGTCTATTGTTTAGATTTGGCTGGGTTGACAGGAGAAGGTTATAGACAGTTGTAAGACTAAGTCAAGAAGCATATGACTCGTGGTAGTAATAGTCAAGTGGAATGAAAATTCTCAAACAGCAAAAGAGCAGGAATTCAAACATTTTATGATGTAGATGATCTAGGAATATCAGACGTGATTTGAATGCAAGAGACATGGCTGAAATCTCACATGGATTTTGGATCCTATAATGCTCTTTGGAGAGGGGTGTACTGGTATAAATAGTCAAATGGTGAAAGACCTGGCATTAGTATCTATTATTTTGGCTGGGGGGTGTGGGGGTAGTTAGGAATTGGCAGTGATCACTATCCATTTCTACAATAGACACAGAGGAGAGGGTAAAGCAAAGTAGAGGCAGATGGGTATTTGAAAAGGCTCACAGAGCAAGCTGGCAAGTATTCTGCGATGAAATTGGGACAATCAATGCAATAGGGGAGCTGTTGACAATGATTAAAAGGATGGGAAGGGGGCAGAAAACAGTGTGAATATCCAGTGTTAGAGGTAGATGGTAAATTAGAAGTTATGGACAAAGAAAAATGTCAAATTATGGTTGGACATTTGCTCAAATGCACAGTGAAGGAAATCTAACGTGATAGAAGATCAGCCAATAAATTTACTGGACATTTTGAAAGAAATGAAAAGGGGCAATAGGTAAGACAAGTAATATATTGGCTGGGAAAAACAGATACGTCACATTATGCTATAGCTCTATTGTAATGGAAGATAATAGGGAAGGATCAATCTAAACCCTCAAACTACAGGTCAAAAGACAAGTCTAATGTTTGTAAGAATATGGAAAGGATGGTGACAGATTGACATATTTTTTAGAAAACAAGAGAATTAATTTCAAGATTTCAAAGTGGGTTTATAAATAGAGAGGGACTTTGGACCCAACGGAAATGGTTTACGAAATTATTTAAGAAAAGCTCAGAGTAATAACGAGGCAGCTTTTGCTGTGTTTTCAGATCTAAAAATGGCTTATGATGATGTGGAGAGAAGGATCCTTATTAATTAAAAAAGGATGAGAGTGGGTGGAAGGGCCTTAAACTGCATGAATAATTTTATGATTAATGGGGAGATTTAGGGTGGTTGTAGCTCAGATGGTAAGGCAGTCGTCCACGGATCACAGGGTCAGTGGTTCGACAAGTAGCCAGGAGTGGAGTCGAAGTGTCCTTGTGCAAGACACTGAAAACCAAGTTCACCCAGTGGGACATGTGAGCACCTTACATGGCTGCTTCCGCCATTGGTGTGAGTGTGTGTGTGAATGGGTGAATGATTAGCAACATTGTAAAGCGCTTTGGATAAAAGTGGCCATTTACCATTCAAGCCAGGGTGGGGAAAGAAATGTGTAGCAAATTTGTAACTGAACATGTGGCGCCTAATGAGATGAGAGAATCCAGGAAACAAGTTGTAACAATGGCCCGTACAAGAAAATATGTATGAGCAAAAACAGATACATTTGGGTGTTAGGGTTAGTGTTAGGTGTCTAGCAGTGTTTGAATCAAAGTCTAAAGTATGAAAACGCCAATCATCACTCACAGATATGTTCCTGCTGTAGTAGCAAAAGAAGTAGATTTAGTAACATTCTTTTGATTCGATGTCAGTGGGCTTTATGCCAATAACATGCAAATATATAGAGACAGCCTAACGTCACACAACAGCGACAGCTTATGTAATGAAAGGAGCGTAGAAGGTTTTCATGTCAGATTACTGTGGTGTGTTTACAGTGGAAATGGTTGCAGTCATTTTCCTTAGTCAGTGCCGTTCATCACACCTAATTCACTCATCATTATTAGGTTTATAAGGACTTCAAACTCTTGTGTTCATTGCTAGCGTGTCTCCCTATGTTCCTGATCTGCCCTGCCACTTATTCCTGTTCCTTCCCTGGCCAGCAGCCTCGCTAGTTTGATGGTGATTAGTACAGTTTGGCATTTTGTCCCTTGTTAGTTCAGAGTTATGAGTGAAACAGTAGTGGAAGACTAGTGGAACTATTATCTTCCAGCTTCTGATTAATGGAACAACCTTGCACCGGGTAATCAGTGGCTGGTAGGGTAGGATATAGTTAGAAAGCCAGCTAGATGGGGGTTGACAGCCATTATGTGTGTGTATATTATATGTTGATAAGTTATAGTTTTATAAATACTACTAGGCTACTGTACAAAATCTCACCAAACAAACCAGGCTACTGTGTATTTGAAGAGCTTTAAGAGGACACTCACACACACAAAGTGGCCTAACACATTGTTTAGCACCCATTTCACTTATACTAGCTTCAGTTGCCTGGTAACAGGTGTTTAATGGGCCTTCTATTAGAGGGAAATTAGACATGCAGTGCCTGAAGTGAGAGTTTGATGTGTTCTCTGAATACTCTCTTTAACTCTAGCGACACACTGTGATGATATTAACCTTCTCTGTGTGGGTCAAAATTCTCTCTTCATACAGGTCATAGTATTTACAAATGTTCAATTTGTTGCTAACTGAGAGTCCCAGAGATGTTTCCCATCTCACAGAGAAGGCTTTTTTGGTTCTGGTAGTAACTGTCTTGTAGACTCTTGTGAAAGTGCTAAAAATGCCAAACAAATATCAGCAGAAGATTCCAACAAATAAAATGCAGCTCAGTTAACGCATAATCTAACACATTTAAAAACATGAGTGGGTTTGTTTAGGATTGTCTGACTTATGATGAGATCAAATTTATGGTTTAAAGGGTTAAAGAACTATAAGAACAGAAACACACCGAGCATCAAGGAACTACAACACACCACAAATACAGCCAATAGCCAACTAGTACGTATCTCTACGTACCTGTTCTGATGCTTAAGGTAGCGATTCGCGTGGTTACTGATGCTCCGAGCTTTTAGTGTAGTTGAATAGAAATCCCAGTGCTTCAACAGTTGACGCCTAAAACGATGACGTGAAATATGAGAAGAAAAAGTCTCAGAAGGAGGTGGACAAGGTGGTGGATGGTACAAGACACAAGACCTTTTCACAGGAGGTTTAACTCTAGTGCGACATGTTGTGCGCCTTGTTGATGCTTACTTCAAAATGTGGTGCATGTGGTCACAATGGTGGTAAAGTGCGTGTGTGCCGTTGAGGATGTTCTGTTCTGAGGTCACATTTTAAATTTTTCTTCTAACTTAACCTTATCCCGAAGTTTGTGCCTAAACCCAACCATTGTTGTTTCTTAATGTAACTTTACCGTGAAGCTGTTTTCTCCAGTCCTAATGCACTTTATTTGTGTATATAAAGTCCTTCCTGTGGCCTCGCGCCTAATACTGACGCCAAAATGCACCTGCAGTATCACACTGAATGCAGTTGCTCCCAGACCATCTCATTTGCTTGATTTTCTCGTGCCCCTATTAGCTAAACTCAATAGCCAGCGTAATAAGTCCTTCATAATGTTCCTCTGCGACATATTTTGATTAATTGTCTATTGTCAATGTCGGGTTACGTTAAGGCAAGAAAACCACCGAGGGTCAAAGTAAGATTGTGGTGTGTTTAAAAGCAAACAAATTTAGTGTGAAATGACTGTTACATTTGTCTGTTATACACCAGCCCTTTGTTCCTAAGCAGCTACTGTAACCATACAAACACAACCATAAAATACTTTAATAATGCTGCTCACACAAACGGGATGTTGTACTGCAATATCGTATTATATGGTGGACAAAAATACATTGTCTGGTAATATTTTATTGTTATGTTCAGCATCAACATATTTACAACTCGCCAATTACTTTGTACATTATACATGTCAACATATTCTCATTATGTTCACAGGAAATGTGATGTGGTCGAAAAACGTAATTGTAATCGACCAGGGGGAGGCCCAGCACTGGCTGACCATCGGCTGGTGGCCCTGGGGCTTTTATTTTGGGTACTTTCAGCCAGGCTTTTGCATGGAAAGGTTGTTGTTTGGTAACGGTTTAACACGGGAAATGTAGTTAATCTAGAGAGTCAAACCAAGAGTCCTAGTTGATTTGTAGTAGTAGATCTTTGATTTTCTTACATTACCTGGTCTACAATTAGGACTTAGATTGACGTAATCAATGTGCAGTAGTTTCTGGAAGTGACCTTGTCTGCATTTCCATTTCTAATTCTTGCTTTACTCTCTGCTGTTCTCAGTTTAAAGTGATATTTGATTTCATTATGCTTAAATGAACTATTCCTGCATGCTAATGATGTGTATGTGCTTATACAATTTAAATATTTTTAAAAATGTTTTTTATCTTAATGCTTTGATCTAGTCATCACTAATTTGCACCCAGCAAACTGCTTCGCATTTCCTTGGTCTTGGATTTAAAATCTGACTCTCTCGATTTGTCTCAGTATGACAGCTTGTGTTTTGATGGATAAATGGCCCTGAGCACGTAGAATGGTATTTTTATCAGGATCCATCTAAGAACCATTCTGTAGCTGCAATGTGCAAGCAAAGTCTGAAGAAATATCCCAGACATGGTAAAGTAAAGGAAAAAAGTCAGGACTGTTAAAAAGGACTACCTAGGGTTTTCACGCTCAGCCTGTGCTTTTTTTACCAGTTCAACCTCGTCTTTTCCCATGTGTTACATAAAAAGACTGAAGTGATCTTCTTCAAGGAGTTTTAAAGCTTGAAGCATCGGCCTTGTGTAGTGTGATGGGATTATTTTCTTGGGTTCAGCCTGATTCATCTGAATCCTTTTGCTCTCTCAGACATTTTTTTTCTTTTTTTCCTGCTTCTGATTCAGTGTGTTCTGGAGCCAGACGAGCCCCTGGTGCTAAAGAAAGGTGAGTGTGGGACTTGAACACATGACTTCTTTATTGATATGGTAAATCCAAATACCACAGTAAGTGTTTTTATTCTCTGCTTGGAAGTAGAAATTAGGATGTCACAAAACTGGATCTGATGATGCCACAGGAAATCCTGGATGACTGCTGCGCTGTGGGAGTAAACAGTATATGCATAAACATGAGGAAGTGCATCCACAGAGACGAGTGTGTGTTTCAGCATCCGACTGTAAGTGTGTGAGGCAAAAGCCTATTATATGAATTCGTGTCATCAAGTGCAGGTCTCAGATGGATGATTAATATCTGTGTGTGTATTAAAGTGTGAGTATGGATGTAAACAGGAAGACTGAGCTGGGGGGAGCTCTACTTTTAGAAGAATTCTCCTTTGAATCCATTTTTGTACTTTCAGCAGCCGGATGCAACACCCAGAATACAGCAAGGTACAAACACGTCACGGGAAAAGTGAAACTGACTTCTGAGGTTATAAATACTGCTAAAATGCACTTACGCCTCTCAATAAAAACATAAAACACTTCCTACTGACAAACCCTTATGTCACCTATCAACTTATTTACACATTTCTTGTGATTGTGATCTCGAGGTTTTTAGCCCTAAAGTTGCAAACAAAGAGCACAGAGTTAGAAAATTCACTTTGACAGCAGAAGTGTATTTAATACCAAGCACCAAGTTAAGGCAGATTGCTGCACACTCTGCTTGGTTCTGTCAGAGGTTTAAAATGAGTTTTTCCTCCACTTGGTTGTTTCTCAAGATAGATTTGTTGGGTCTTCTGTCTACTTAATACGACATTCATTTTGAATTTATGCTAAATTCATTAAATTGAATATAGTACCGTTTCTCCTAAATATTACATTATTAAAACTAGACTGCAAGCACAAGTATCCTTTATCATTTTCAGTCGTGTAACTTAAACGTACTGTACTGCACACAAGGTTCTAAGCTCAAATTTAAATACCCTTTTTGGTATAATAAACTGCATACTAATATGTTTAGAAAGTGTTTCTTCAGTGTAAAAAATGTCAAAAACATAAGTTATTTACAATTATTAACTCCAAATAGTCATAAACAAACAACAAACAGGGAAGAGCGTCTGTCCGGCTGCAACTGCTACTAAATTCTCTTGTGGCAAAACATATCATTTAGTCATTTAGCAGACGCTTTTATCCAAAGTGACTTACAAGTGAGGTACAAGGCAGCAAAACCATTTATACTACAAACTTTTTTAATATACTTTTTAAAATAAAGATTGTGATTTATTTCTTCATTTGGTCACTTTTCCTTGAGCTTACAGTTACAGGGCAGGGAGTGGTTTGCACTCCTGCCTCACAGAAGGTCCTGGGTTCAATCCTGACCAGACTTTCTGTTTGCTTCGGTTTCCCCACACAGCTAAAAATGGTAGGTCAGGTTGACTCGTAGTGGCGGCGAATTCAGTCGCAGTCAGCTCAGGACTAACTCTCCATCTGATCATCTGATGGGATTTCGTACAACTTGGATGTATAATGACAAATAAAGCACTTTACCTTTACTCTGGCCCCACTTTTTCATCTGTTCTAAGCAACAAATACATATCACTCGAACAAATTACAAGTTTTGGGTGTTTGTGAGCCACATACATATTTCATAGCAGCAGTATTCCAGTCATAAACAGCAATGTCCCTATGACAGCTCCACTTGGCAATGTATGTACGAATCTGTCCCCTTATACTGCTGCTAGAATCAAAGCTTCTGGCAGACAGTTAAATTTAGTTTTTGTGTGAATGGGTCAATAATGCTTAAGTTTGGGAGGTGAAAGCAAACCTCTTCTCTCACACCATCAAACTTCATGTCCTCCCTCACTACATCCCTAAATCTCCTCTTTGGTCTTCCTCTAGACCTCCTGCCTGGCAGCTCCAACCTCAGCATCCTTCTACCGATATATTCACAGTTTCTCCTCTGAACATGTCCAAACCACCTCAATCTGTCCTCTCTGACTTTATCTCCAAAACATCTAACATGAGCTGTCCCTCTGATGTCCTCATTCCTGATCCTGTCCATCCTCATCACTCCCAAAGAGAACCTCAACATCTTAAGCTCTGCTACCTCCAGCTCTGCCTCCTGTCTTTTCTTCAGTGCCACTGTCTCTAAGCCGAACAACATCTCTGGTCTCACCACCGTCTTGAACATCTTTCCTTTCATTCTCACTGATACTCTTTAATCACACAACACACCTGACACTTTTCTCCACCCGTTCCAACCTGCCTGCACTCGCCTCTTCACCTCTTTTCCACACTCTCCGTTGCTCCGTTGACCCTAAGTACTTAAAGTCCTGCACCTTCTTCACCTCTGCTCCCTGTAACCTCACTGTTCCACCTTGGTCCCTCTCATTCACACATTTCTTGCTGCGGCTTCATTCCTATGCTTTTCCGAGCAGACCTCCACTTCTCTGCCGCTCCAGACGTCCTCATACAATACCACAGCTCCTCTCTCTGCACTCCATACCTCCACAGGTTTGTCATCAGGACCAACTGTCTTTCCACTCTTCATCCTCTTCAACGTCCTCCTCACTTCACTCTTACTAATCTTTGCTACTTCCTGCTCCACACCAGTCACCTCTACTACTCTTCATTCCCTTTCATTTTCCTCATTCATCAACTCTTCAAAGTTCACATCCTTTACATCTCTGTCTCTTTGTCTGCCCAACCTGTAAAAATCCACCTCTCCCTTCTTATTGTCCAACCTAACATACAAGTCCTCATATGCTCTTTGTTTGGCCTTTGCCACCTCTATCTTCACCTTACGCTGCAACTCCCTGTACTCCTGTCTACTCTCTTCAGTCCTTTCAGTGTCCCACTTGTTCTTAGCTAACCTCTTTCTCTGTATACACTCCTGAACTTCCTCTTTCCACCACCAAGTCTCCTTGTCCGCTTTCCTCTTTCCAGATGACACACCGAGTACCCTCCTACCTTTCTCCCTGATCAAATTAGCTGTAGTGGTCCAGTCATCTGGAAGCACCTCCAAACCACCCAGAGTCTGTCGCAACTCCTCCCTGAAAACTACGCGACATGCTTCCTTTTTCAACTTCCACCACTTCGTCCTCTGCTCTGCCTTAGTCCTCCTTATCTTCCTCACCACCAGCATCATTTTACACACCACCATCCTGTGTTGTCTGGCTACACTCTCCCCTACCAATGCTTTACAGTCACTGATCTCTTTCAGATTACAACGTCTACACAAGATGTCGTCCACCTGAGTGTTTCTACGTCCTCTCTTATATGTCACCCTATGTTCCTGCCTCTTCTTGAAGAAAGTGTTCACTACAGCCATTTCCATCCTCTTTGCAAAGTCTACCACCATCTGTCCTTCTGCGTTCCTGTCCTGAAGACCAAACCTGCCCATCACATTCTCATCACCTCTGTTCCCTTCACCTACATGTCCATTGAAATCTGCACCAATGACCACTCTCTCACCTCTGGAGATGCTCTGCATGACTTCATCTAACTCACTCCAGAATTTCTCCTTCTCTTTTAACTCACATCCTACCTGTGGATCATAACCACAAACAAGATTGAACATCACCCCTTCCACTTCCAGCTTTAGACTCATCAACCTGTCTGATACTCTTTTCACCTCTAGAACATTCCTCACCAACTCCTCTTTCAGTATAACTCCTACTCCATTTCTCTTCTTATCTGACCCATTGTAGAACAACTTGAACCCTGCTCCTAAGCTTCTAGCCTTGCTACCTTTCCACCTGGTCTCCTGGACACACAGTATGTCCACCTTCCTTCTCTGCATCATGTCAACCAACTCTCTATCCTTCCCTGCCATAGTCCCAACATTCAAAGTCCCTACTGTCAGTCCTACATTCTTAGCTTTCCTCTTCTCTCTCTGCCTACAAACACACCTTCCTCCTCTCCTTCTTCGACTTTGACCAACAGTAGTCCAATTTCCACCGGTACCCTGTAGGTCAAGAGCACCGGTGGCGGTCGTTGTTAACCCGGGCCCCGACCAATCCGGTATGGAAGTCATTGTCACGATTCGCATGTTTGATTTGGCATGTGTTTTACGTCGGATGCCCTTCTTGACACAACCCTCTGAATTTATCCAGACTTGGGACTGGCACAAGAAGACACTGGCTTGTGCCCCCTTGTGGTTGCATTAAACCAACAATCTGTCTGCTAGACCCTATTCCAACTAGACTGCTCAATGAAGCTTTACCTTTAATAGATACGTTCATATTAGATATCATTAATCTATCTTTAGAAGCAGGCTATGTACCACAGGTCTACAAGATAGCTGTAATTAAACCACTTCTTAAATAAACCCTATCTCTACCCAAGTGTTTTAGCCATTTACAGACCAATATCTAATCTCCCCTTTATTTCTAATATCCTGGAAAAAGTAGTTGCAAAGCAATTATGTGACCACCTGTACAGGAATAATTTGTATGCAGACTTTCAGTCAGGATTTAGAGTTCATCATAGTACAGAAACAGCACTGGTAAAAGTCACCAACGATCTTCTCATGGCCTCAGATAATGGACTATTCTCTATACTTGTTCTGTTAGTGCTGCATACGATACAATTGGTCACAACATTTTATTACATTAAAGGAATGTATTATTATTATTAAAGGGACTAATACTATAGGACCAATACTTTTTACTTTATATATGTCTCCTTTATGCAACATTATTAGAAAACACTCCATAAATTTCCATTGCTATGCTGATGATCTTCTTCTTCTTTTCCTTTCGGCTGCTCCCTTTCAGGGGTCGCCACAGCGAATCATGTGCCTCCATCTAACTCTATCCTCTGCATCCTCTTCACTCACACCAACTAACTTCATGTCCTCCCTCACTACATCCATAAATCTCCTCTTTGGTCTTCCTCTAGACCTCCTGCCTGGCAGCTCCAACCTCAGCATCCTTCTACCGATATATTCACAGTTTCTCCTCTGAACATGTCCAAACCACCTCAATCTAGCATTTCTGACTTTATCTCCAACACATCTAACATGAGCTGTCCCTCTGATGTACTCATTCCTGATCCTGTCCATCCTCGTCACTCCCAAAGAGAACCTCAACATCTTAAGCTCTGCTACCTCCAGCTCTGCCTCCTGTCTTTTCTTCAGTGCAACTGTCTCTAAGCCGAACAACATTGCTGGTCTCACCACCGTCTTGAACACCTTTCCTTTCATTCTCGCTGATACTCTTTTATCACACAACACACCTGACACTTTTCTCCACCTGTTCCAACCTGCCTGCACTCGCCTCTTCACCTCTTTTCCACACTCACCGTTGCTCTGAACCGTTGACCCTAAGTACTTAAAGTCCTGCACCTTCTTCACCTCTGCTCCCTGTAACCTCACCATTCCACCTGGGTCCCTCTCATTCACACACATGTATTCTGTCTTGCTGCGGCTAAGCTTCATTCCTCTGTTTTCCAGAGCAGACCTCCACCTCTCTAGATTTTCCTCCACCTGCTCCCTGCTCTCACTACAAATAACAATGTCATCTGCAAACATCATAGTCCAGGGAGATTCTTGTCTAACCTCATCTGTCAGTCTGTCCATCACCAGTGCAAACAAGAAGGGGCTCAAAGCCGATCCTTGATGCAGACCCACCTCCACCTTGAACTCCTCTGTCACACCTGAAGCACCTCACCACTGTCTTAAAGCTCTCATACATGTCCTGCACCACTCTAATATACTTCTCTGCCACTCCAGACGTCCTCATACAATACCACAGCTCCTCTCTCGGCACCCTGTCATACGCTTTTTCTAAATCTACGAAGACACAATGCAACTCCCTATGACCCTCTCTGTACTTCTCCATCAGCATCCTCAAAGAAAATACTGCATCTGTCGTACTCTTTCTAGGCATGAAACCATATTGCTGCTCACAAATGTTCACCTCTGCCCTTAGCCGAGCTTCCACTACTCTTTCCCACAACTTCATTGTGTGACTCATCAGCTTTATTCCTCTGTAGTTGCCACAGCTCTGCACATCTCCCTTGTTCTTAAAAATTGGTACCAGTACACTTTTCCTCCAGTCCTCTGGCATCCTCTCACTCTCCAAGATCTTGTTAAACAAACTAGTCAAAAATTCTACTTCCACCTCTCCTAGACACTTCCATACCTCCACAGGTATGTCATCAGGACCAACTGCCTTTCCGCTCTTCATCCTCTTCAATGTCCTCCTCACTTCACTCTTACTAATCTTTGCTACTTCCTGCTCCACACCAGTCACCTCTTCTACTCTTCGTTCCCTTTCATTTTCCTCGTTCATCAACTCTTCAAAGTACTCCTTCCATCTTCCCATCACACTCCTGGCACCTGTCAATACATTTCCATCCTTATCTTTAATCACCCTAACCTGCTGCACATCCTTCCCATCTCTATCTCTTTGTCTTGCCAACCTGTACAAATCCACCTCTCCCTCTTTAGTGTCCAACCTAGCATACAAGTCCTCATATGCTCTTTGTTTGGCCTTTGCCACCTCTATCTTCACCGTACGCTGTATCTCCCTGTACTCCTGTCTACTCTCTTCAGTCCTCTCAGTGTCCCACTTCTTCTTAGCTAACCTCTTTCTCTGTATACACTCCTGAACTTCCTCGTTCCACCACCAAGTCTCCTTGTCCGCTTTCCTCTTTCCAGATGACACACCGAGTACCCTCCTACCTTTCTCCCTGATCAAATTAGCTGTAGTAGTCCAGTCATCTGGAAGCACCTCCAAACCACCCAGAGTCTGTCTCAGCTCCTCCCTGAAAACTAAACGACATTCTTCCTTTTTCAACTTCCACCACTTCGTCCTCTGCTCTGCCTTAGTCCTCCTTATCTTCCTCACCACCAGCATCATTTTACACACCACCATCCTGTGTTGTCTGGCTACACTCTCCCCTACCAATGCTTTACAGTCACTGATCTCTTTCAGATTACAACGTCTACACAAGATGTAGTCTACCTGAGTGCTTCTCCCTCCGCTCTTGTACGTCACCCTATGTTCCTGCCTCTTCTGAAAGAAAGTGTTTACTACAGCCATTTCCATCCTCCTTGCAAAGTCAACCACCATCTGACCTTCTGCGTTCCTGTCCTGAACACCAAACCTGCCCATAACAGTCTCATCACCTCTGTTCCCTTCACCTACATGCCCATTGAAATCTGCACCAATCACCACTCTCTCACCTCTGGGGATGCTCTGCATCACTTCATCTAACTAACTCCAGAATTTCTCCTTCTCTTCTAACTCACATCCTACCTGTGGGGCATAACCACTCACAACATTGAACATCACCCCTTCAACTTCCAGCTTCAGACTCATCAACCTGTCTGATACTCTTTTCACCTCTAAAACATTCCTCACAAAATCCTCTTTCAATATAACTCCTACTCTATTTCTCTTCCTATCTGACCCATGGTAAAACAACTTGAACCCTGCTCCTAAGCTTCTAGCCTTGCTACCTTTCCACCTGGTCTCCTGGACACACAGTATGTCCACCTTCCTTCTCTGCATCATGTCGATCAAGTCCCTAGCCTTCCCTGTCATAGTACCAACATTCAAAGTCCCTACTGTCAGTCCTACATTCTTAGCTTTCCTCTTCTCTCTCTGCCTACAAACACACCTTCCTCCTCTTCTTCTTCGTCTTCGACCAACAGTAGTCCAATTTCCACCGGTACCCTGTAGGTCAACAGCACCGGTGGCGGTCGTTGTTAACCCGGGCCCCGACCGATCCGGTATGGAAGTCTTTGTCACGATTCGCATGTTTGATTTGGCATGTGTTTTACGTCGGATGCCCTTCCTGCCACAACCCTCTGCATTTATCCAGACTTGGGACTGGCACAAGAAGACACTGGCTTGTGCCCCCTTGCGGTTGCATTGATGATACCCAGCTATATTTATCTATGGAACCAGATGGAAAAAAAAAAAAACAAAAAAAAAAAACAGTTAATCAAGCTTCAAGCATGTCGACAAAACATAAAGTCCTGGATGTCCCACAAATTTTACTTCTAAACTCAGAAAAAACTGAAGTCATAGTATTTGGGCCCAAAAATTTCAGAAATATGACGTCATAATCATATTGTTACTCTAGATGACATAAGTCTGGCCTCCAGTACTACTGCAAGGAATCGTAGAGTTACTTTTGACCAGGGTTTGTCCTTTACTTTGCATATAAAACAAATCCCTTGAACATTCCTCTTCCACCTACGGAACTTTGCCAAAATAAGGAGCATCCTGGTCCATGCATTTGTTACCTCTAGGTTGGACTACTGTAATTCCCTACTTTCAGGATGCCCCAGTAACTCCCTAAAGAGCCTGCAATTAATCCAAAATGCTGCAGCAAGAGTGCTGACTGGAACTGGAACAAGAGAGATCATATTTCACCTTCAATAGCTTCTCTCCATTGGCTTGAAAATTTATATAATTTATATAATTAATTGAAATTTATATAAATAATGTCTCAAATATCTTATTGTGGCATTGTGCTGTTAGAACCGTTTATGAAGCTGGATTCTTTGAACAGCAATGGCAGATTAGATTAACTTGTCAAACATTTTGAATACTGCTCACCCTAATCAGAGTGAGTGATACTGATCTTTCTCTAACCTTAACCAAGGGCTGCAAGTCACATTGATAAAAAAAGTTGACAAAGTTGCAGTCAGACAAACTTGATATTGTACTGTGAGAATACAAATACGTTGACATTTTAATACATTTAGTACCAACTCATTTGTGATTCATTTATATAAAATATGAATTAATTCTTATTAAAGAAAGCATAATCGGCTTTCAATTACATTGCGCTCAAAACTTTAGTTATATTACAGTGTAGTTGCATAGAAATGTAATATGTGAGAGACAGGGTAGAGTTAAGAGTGAAAAAGTAGTTATTGAATATGATAAGTATCAAGTGCATATTAACTACACTGCTCAGTGGGATGTTATTGTGGAACATATAGAATTCTATATTTATTTTTAAAGTTGTAAAAAAATTTGACTTTGACAGAAGCATTAGCTTGTAGATCTCAAAGTATCCACATCCAGCTCTTAAAGCAGTGATGACCCAGTTTTTACATGGAAGTCACACATTAAAGTTCCTCTCATCTCATCTTGTGGAGCTTGACTGACTGAGACCAGGAATTCAGCTTCTGCATTTATGTGAATGCAGGTTTTGCTTCCAGTTCTAAAAGATGTTTGTTTTCACTATCTACTGTATATAATATGTAGAAAATACTATGAGCTCCATTCTGATATTACAGATCATTACATTCATTTGAAAACAAATGTTTTATGGGTATTGCAGAGCAGACAGGGTCACTATGAGTTACACTAAAAAAACTGACTAATCCATCAACATTGTGCAGCAGAAAACCTGACACTACAAGACTGTCATGTACCCAGTGGAAAACATACACTGGAGAGGTTTCAATAACGAATCAGCCATATCCACACAAGTTATCCAGACAATATCGATAATGATTTTAGAAACACGATGCAAGATGCAACAAAAGTTAGAATAGAGTCCAAATGTGGCTCAGAGTATGAGGACAAACGTTGCAAAAATGTCTGTACATATCACATGACCTAGTTGCATTTAGTAATGGCTACTTGCATTGTGTGTGTCTGTGTGTGTGTGTGTGTGTGTGTGTTTGTGTGTGTGTGTTTGTGTGTGTGTGTGTCTGTGTGTGAAAGAGAGACAGAATCCAGCTGTGTTGTCATCTGACTTCCAGCAATGGGGGAGTTGGACAGAAGAGGGCAGAGGGATCACTGGGGAAAAGGAGAGAGGAGGAGGAAGAGGATGAGAAGGAGGTGGGGAGTAAATATGAGAAAGGTGTCGGAGGGGGTTTAAACAACCCTTTTGTCTTTTTCAATATTGAAAGTAGTATTAGTAGTAGTAGTATTGAAAGCAGTATATATATATATATACATATATATATATATCTCCCTGCCTGCCGCTCCATCAGCTTCTACTTCATGCCACCAGGACCTGTCCCCAGTCTATTTGTCTATCGTAAGTCCCACTCAATCTTTCACACCACGTCTGGACTGTAGAATGTATTTAAGTAAGATATTGTGAGATTTGGATGTCTGGATTGGACAATTATTTGGACAGTATTGGATTGGATGAATTATTATCAATGTTAACTAATTACGTCCACTAGTTACTTTATTTTCTGTGGTAAAATTCTGACATTTAATAATCTATGATAACTCAGATAAGTAAAGGATAAATGCAGCAGGGGAAAGTTCTGTATTTGTTACTCTATGCGTGACAACTCAGTTACTAATGCTGAGGTCCATCAACATCCAGTTGAAGAGATGAAAGTTTACAAGTGGGAAAGAGTGAGTGGAGAAAAGAGTGGGAACTTAAGGAGGATGTCCTGTTTGGGTCATGTGCTTCTACTGCTGGTCTACTGTGGGAAAGGAATGGACATGTAGCCAATTCAAAATAAGGCTGTCTGTGTTTCTGTGTACCTGCATGTATATGTACTTTATGTACAGTATGTACTTTGAGCCTCACGTTGAGTGAAGAAGAAACTCAGTTCTTCTCCCTCCTCTTGGGCCTCTGCACATAAATACACATATGCACAAGAACTTTATTATTGAATACAAAACCAAACCATTGAAAAGAAAAACTGCAGGACAAAAAGGAGCAGGTCAAAGTTGTGACAGTGACAGGATGGAGAACAAAACAGGAACCAAAGATGTAAAGCCACAGCTGGAATGGCACAATAGGCAATCTAACAGTGAGTAAGTGGGAGAGCGACACCAATCAGCCACAAAACAAGCAAGGTGACGCACTGTGTGTTGGGAAACCTTTGAGGGATTCCTGCTTTTCTGTCACATTTTGACTCCCCACATAAACTCGGCCTTGATTTGAATTTACAGAATTTCCATAAAAGCTTCCATCCTCTTCCTGTTGTATGACTGTTGACTTGATTGTCCCAAAGGCAGTACTAGCAGTAGCACAGTCCTGGAATTCTTGGTGCCTAACTTTGACTCTCCACATTTTGACTCTAAGAGTCAATTCCAGTAGATGAAAGGATCAATTTGGTTCTGAAGTAGCAGCCTGTACATGTTGTCACACTGTAGGTTAAAAGCCACAGAGGTCAAAGCACAATATCATTTCCAATATCTTTTTATGACTTTTAACTAGTTTTTTCCTGTTCTGCCTTCCTGTCCCAGGCCTTAAACAGCAGATTAATATGTCCCATCATATTTTCCACAGCAGCTGGTCCACTGGGTCTTACAAATGGACTAGCCAGAATTTGCCAAAATTACACATCAAACAACTCACATTTATGTCTCCATTTTTCCTCTTTACTTCTCCTTTTTATGTGTTACTTTTGGTTATTTAATTTCCATTTCTGTGTTTGGATTTCATCTACACATTTAACACGGCACACAGCCTGATTACGGCTGAAAGTCCAACAAGACAAATGACTTTCTAGTTGCCTCTATGTGATTTGATCTTACAACATGAGAAGTTCAGAGATAAAACTGATGAGGCAATTGTTTCTACAGTCTAAACTGCTTTTAAAAATAACATTGTCCACTATCACCATTAAGAAGCAAGACTTGAATCTTCTCTGCTCATGTTTAATTAGCTGTTAGCCTGTAGCCTGGATTAGTGCCATAGAGCTCCATTGTTGAGACACACTGGCCCACTGGGTGACAAGTGTCTTCATTGGAACAATTGTGATCACTATAAATATTGTCCAAGCTGATCACCAGAAAGCCACTAGAGATGTTGCATTGTCAAACTGCTGTGCAAAGAGATGAGCATGTTGGGCAATGTTGGAAAATACATTTTATGAGGTTTGAGTGGCTTGAGACGCAAGCCTTGCACAAAAACTTTGAGTTTGTGTCAGACAAAGTGTCAACAGCACCTTTCCACTTTAACAGAAGTCATGCAGCATTTCCAAAATAATGTACGAAAAAAAACTGATTGTTACAATATTAAGCAAGGACTCTTTAATATTACACTAGCAATAATACATTGTTACAGTAATAATGGAAATGAGCCTTGAAAAGCCTCTGCTGATTTGTAGTACATTGTGCATTGGCAGCAGTTCCCCCACCACAACAGTGCAGCTCTGCGTGAAAGCATGGCACTCTCACACTTCCTGTACTGCTTTTAGTCAAAACTGCTGGGTCAACCCACTTCCCTGTATTCTTCTGTCAACTCTGGGAAAAAAGCTTTTATATCCTTCCTGCCTCCAAGAAGCTGGCTGAGGAGGCGTAAAGTGAAAAGCTCTGTACCGGAGCTGTCCTGTGAGGAGTACCCTCACCATACAGTCCACTATTGTCTCCTCTGTTTGTGTCTCTGCAGCCGCCCAAAAGAAACAAAAACTCTTGTGTGGTTTCCTGCGTAGCTTCAAATGGAATAAATATATCCATCCATCCTGATATCTTGCCATTTGTTTGTTTAGTTGGAGTGAGTAACAATTAATGTGACTGTGTTGTCACTGAGTTTGTCTTTTCAGCTTCAGGCCTCACACTCCAGACTCTGGGGGTTCAGACTGAGTGTCGACGGCAATGTCAACATCGCGGACCATCTCCCACTGTCAGCGATGACCACATTGTTTGACTGTGGGTTTATTTATATGATGCAGTGATGAGATTTGAAACTAGATGGCTGAGTTTCTGTGTATTGTTTCAAGGGTTTACACAGAGACAAAGCAGATCTGTTATCAGTTCAGCTCTCGGGCTGTTTGTATAATGTATAATAATAATGTCTGAGGGTGAATGAGCACACACACACACGCTGGTTTGTGCAAATCCTCCCAGGGTTTCACTGTTCTGAGCTAATGAATTTGCCACTTTCTCGACAGTGTAAAAGACACCGTATAAATGCTCTGGTTTTCAATCTAAGAACAGCTTGTCTGACATTTTCCTTTGGCATTAAAGGATAATTTCAGTTATTTCTGAAATGTATTTCTGCCCACAATCACTGAACGGATATTAAAACAAATACTGAATCTTTGCTGCTCGTGTTTAGAGTAAGTGTGCAGCCTGGATTAGCTTGTTTCTTTGCCAAGCTCCACTGTCCTTGTCGTGATCTGGCCCCTCACAGTCACTTCCTGCCGTGGACTTTTATTTTGTCCCCCTTTTCTCCACTTCCTGTCCCCAGTTAATTTCTCCATCTTAACAGTCATCAATAGTCCCAACTGTTGTCACCTGTTCCCCTGCCTTCTAAAAACCCAGCTCTCCCCTCTGATTCCCTTTCAGGTCATTGTCTTTGTCATCTGTGCAACACCCTGTTTCCAGGTTCACCCATCTCTTCGGCTTTGTTTCACCCTGGTTATACATGCAAAGCCTACTGGCTCATCTGTCTCATGATTGTTGGACTCTGGACTGTGTTACCTGTATCTTTGGTCTGAGGTTTGATTTGTTTGGTTTCTGTGTCTTAGTCGTTTCCTGTGTATTCGCTTTTCACTTATGAGTATTTTTTGTTTTCTAGTGTGAGTTTGTCTAGTTAAGGCGTAACGTTCATGTTTAGCTCTCCCTGTATTTATTTCCTTGTGTCTTTGTTTTAGTTCTCGATAGCTCCCTCATTTTGGTTAATTGGCCTCATCTTTGTTGGGATTATGTTTAGTTCTCCTTTTGAGACTCCCAGTATCTACTCCCCTGGTTCATGTTTATGTTTAGGGTTCTGCTCTATAGACTTATGAGGGTTGGAGTCAGCCCTCTGGGATTGTGCCAGTTTTGTTCTCCTTTTTTATAGGAGTGAGATTATGTTAGTTGTCTTTCTTGTCTTTTTGTTATAATTATTAATAAAGCTTATCTTCTCACTGAACCCCTCTCGCCTTGTTTCTCTTGAGTCCACCCTAAATACCAAACCTGACAGAATAAGACCCAGCAACACGAGGGAGGGAGAGAGTTTTGGCATCGATGCAGAGAACAAATTGATAACCAGAGTTATTTTCTGGCGCTGGGGAGACTCAAATTGACCCATATTTTTTTCAAGGGCCTCAGATGTAGGAAAACGGTCAAACCTCAAACCAAATCACTAATCTGGGTTACACCTCAGTTAGTTCTGACCCAGCACCTAAGCGCATCGCCGACATGCATTTTTTTACTGTTCTTGACCCCGTTTCTGAGTCGGCTGCCAACTTACCTGTTCCTGAACCAGTCTCTGGGCTGATGCTCCAATTGTTCCTGAATCACAAGCTCTCCGTGATACCAGAACAACATATTATTTATCATAAATGGAAAAAAACAAGAACAAACCCCGGTTTCTGTTCATGACTGTAGCCAGGCTGACTAAGAGGCATAGTTCTGTTGAGCCTAGTTTTCCCTTAACTCTGAGCAGCAATGACTTCATGACTTTCTTTATGAATAAAATTGTAGCTATTAGAAAAAGAATTCACCAGATCCTCCCCCCAAATATTACAGATAGATCCTCATGCTAACTTCTATTATCTCATCTAAACCAACATCCTGTCTGCTAGACCCTATTCCAACTAGACTGCTCAAGGAAGCTTTACCCTTAATAGATACGTTCATATTAGATATCATCAATCTATGTTTAGAAGCAGGCTATGTACCACAGGCCTATAAGGTAGCTGTAATTAAACCATTACTTAAAAAACCCTGTCTTGACCCAGGTGTTTTAGCCAATTACAGACAAATATCCAATCTCCCCTTTATTTCTAAAATCCTGGAAAAAGTAGTTGCAAAGCAATTATGTGATCACCTTCATAGGAATAATTTGTATGAAGACTTTCAGTCAGGATTTAGAGTTCATCATAGTACAGAAACAGCACTGGTAAAAGTCACCAACGATCTTCTCATGGCCTCAGATAATGGACTAGTCTCTATACTTGATCTGTTAGATCTTAGTGCTGCATTCGATACCATTGATCCCAACATTTTATAACATTACATTAATATTAAAGGAACTAATACTATAGGACCAATACCTTTTACTTATATATGTCTCCTTTAGGCAACATTATTAGAAAACACTCCATAAATTTCCATTGCTATGCTGATAACCAACTATATGTATCTATGGAACCAGATGTCAAGCTTCAAGCTTACGAGACATAAAGCCCTGGATGTCCCGCAATTTTTTACTTCTAAACTCAGACAAAACTGAAGTCATAGTATTTGGGCCCAAAAATCTCAGAGATATGATGTCCAACCATATTGTTACTCTAGATGGCATAAGTCTGGCCTACAGTACTACTGCAAGGAAGCTTGGAGTTATTTTTGACCAGGATTTGTCCTTTACCTCAGATATAAAACTAATCTCTAGAACAGCCTTCCTCCACCTATGGAACTTTGCCAAAATTAGGAGCATCCTGTCTTAAAGTGATGCCGAAAAACTGGTCCATGCATTTGTTACCTCTAGGTTGGACTACTGTAATTCCCTACTTTCAGGATGCCCCAGTAACTCCCTTAGTTTATTTACCTCCCATAAATAAAGTTGAATTGAATTGAATCAGCCATGGTCCCGCCTGCCAGACCTCCTGCCTGGCCCCCAGAGGAATTCAGCCTTGGGGGGCCCAAGCAGTTGCCGGCCCTGCCTGCTGGCATGAAGTGCCTCTACAGTGCCTTACTGTCATGTACATTCATTAACAAAACTGTGAGGTTTTCAGCTTTAGCTCAAGTTTATCCAATTTACTCTGCTCTGCTCTTTGGGTATTAGTCAATATAAAGTGACAATAAATAAGATACAAAACTTACAAGTGAGGTAGAAATACTGTAATTGACCTCTGATATTTGGAAACATATATCTCTGCAGTGCTGAGTGTCTTATAAAAACCTTTGACAGAAAACTTAATTTCACGCTCCTGCACAATGCTTATTAGAGAGATGAGAAGCCAAATGTGTCAGCAGCTTTACATTTGCTTTTCTGTCAGTTTGTCTGCTCTCTAGCATGGCGCATACACTTAGAAAAAGTAAATTGGGACAGGTCTAGTGTAGCTTTGATTGGAGTTTAATTATCACCTTAAATAGCACCAGTAAATAATTCAGCAGAGCTTTAAAAATTGAAATTACATGCCCTGTCAGAAACAATGATATATTGTACACCAGTCCTGATTGGATTTCCTTTTGACAGTGATTGATGTTTATCACCACACACATACAGTGTACACACTCCTATGACTGATGACTGGGGAAAAGGAGGAATTAAATTACTAGGGAAGCTGAATTTGTATGTAGGGCCCGCTCAACTGGGTTGAGCAACTTCTGGACAATTTCAGAGCAGATCATCTCCATGTGGCAATTTCACAGGAGGAAACACATGTAGATGATACATGACTGTGTCCCGGTTGATACACCTACCCCTTGCTTGATCTTCTTCTTGTTCCATTTCAGGGGTCGCCACAGCGAATCATGTCCCTCCATCTAACCCTGTCCTCTGCATCCTCTTCTCTCACATAAACTAACTTCATGTCCTCTCTCACTAAATAAATCTCCTCTTTGATCTTCCTCTAGACTTCCTGCCTGGCAGCTCCAACCTCAGCATCCTTCTACTGATATATTCACATATATATAGCTATATATATCTATCGATATATATATTCGCTTGATGTCTTGTAGAAATGTCAGCATATACCCAGACATATTCTAAAGGATCTGAATGGGCTAAAAAAGTTGATCAAAATCTGATCCTTTGTTTTTAGCTTGACTCTACACAGCACTGTTCTGTTGCATAGGAGAGTCAAAGGCCCAATCCCAATTCGTATTTTATACCCTTATCTCTTACTTGAGTCATTAGTAGTGTATGAGCCAACCAAGGGTTTCCTCAGTTTTAGTTTTACTTTGATGTAGTATGTATTGTGTTTTGTGAACTGTACTGTATTGTGTGTTGTGTTATGCTTCTGTGTACTGATGATGTCATTAGTGACGTCATATAGCTTTGATAGTTTGCCTTTAAACAATGCAAAGCAAAGGGTTTGTGGCAAGAGAGGCGGTGCTCAGCTACCTGAAGGGTGCTGACGTGACACGGTAGCTGAAGCAGAGGAACTGACTACACGGTGGTGTGGACCTCAACAAGGTAGAAGAAAAAGGTTCAGTGTGTAGCTGTGGAGGCACACGGTTTCTTACCGAGTTCAGTGAGTTCAGTGAGTTCAGCCATGCTTTGAAAAACTTGTTTGATGAAGTTGTTTGCGAACGTGCTAGTGAGATTACTGTACTTAAACTTGTACGTACAATTGACCAGTCATCGGCTAAGTTGAGAAACAAGTACAATAAATGTTGAAGACCGCCTCTACAAGTAGCAATGGTTAAAATATACGTCCCTGAACCTAAACCCTTCTGTCATCAGAGCCAACTAAGCTTTGTCATGTACTGAAGACTAAATCATAGACTGTACAAATCCCAGTAAACTGTTAGCAGCAGCAGATAACAACCTGTTCTCCTATCCTGTCCACCTGGGCTGCTTGTAGAGGAGCATCAGGATTCAGAAAGAATAAAACTGTAAAATGAGGAAATGCTGGGACCATTATGCACAAACAGTCATATCCTTGGTTAACGTTAGATGGCAGCTCACTAACTGAACTGAATTTTTTTTCCTTTTGTCCTGTTTTGTTTTTATTCCAAACATGTACAGAAAATATAAAACAACATTTTAGTAATTGTGTGTTTAAGATGTTTATGGGTCAGGTAACAGAGCTAAAATTATTATACAAGATTTTGAGTCTCCTTCAGAAAACCCTGGGTTTGAAGGACTACATAGCCCTAACACTTTGCTTCGCTTCTCCACAGCCCTTATTGCTAAAGAGACAGGACACTGCTACCACTTTACAGGAATGTGAACAAGCAAGGGTTAGGAGCAATCAGGAGAATTGGAATTGGGCCAAAGTCTTGATTATGCACAAATATGAAAAATAACTTGGTCATACAGGCAAGTAGCTGTATAAACTCATCTTGATGGAGTGGTCCTGTAGTTCCAGAAAATCCAGTGTCGTGAAACTTCTTCACTGATGTGAACTATGTCAATTTCAGAAATTGTGTTTCCCCAGTTTTTTTTTTCAACCATGTATTTTTTTTATTGTTTTTAAAGTTAATATCTTTACACCAGGTGCTCCACTATTTGGACCAAGAAGCCAAGCATTAAAAAATAAGGAGTGTCACATTAAGGAAAAGACATGCTGCTCTTTCAATGTTTCATGTACATATGTAGTAAATTGTCAACAGATGTCAATTATTTAATAATGATCAATTCTTAAAGGACTTGTCCCTGATTTCTTAAATAAATAAATAAGAAGAACTGTACCTAGCTAAGCTTATCTTTTACATTATTCCATGGTTACTTTTGCTTTTAAGGGTCATGAAATGCTCTATAGTTATGATCATTTAAGGCTAAAATCTAGAAGGGAGAATATAATATAAAGAATGTAAAGAAGCTTGAATATTGTGTTTTGCACTTGTCTTTTGTGTCTACAAGACAAAATACACACATAAATACTAAGCTGCATATTGGTCAGAGACACAGAAGGCAACAGACAGCACATTCAGCTATAATACACTGCATCACAAGAATATTTAGGTGAGTGTTTCTGTGTATTTTATTTTATTATTTTGATTCACATAAAGAAGGAAAAAAAACATCTATTCAAGACACTTAAGATTCAATGATGGAATTTTCTCTGATGGGTTTCAGTTTCCATAAACATCAGCTGATGTGAGACAGTGTGCAGGTGAGAGCTGACAAACACAAACCAGCGCTGTAAAAGCAAACTTTTTGAAAAAGCTTTGCTTGATTTACTTTAGTCTCACAGCTGGTGAGGAGTGCGGTTCAAAGAACCCATGAAGTGCATTCATCAAAAGAATTCATTTCAAAGAATCAGTGTGTATTTCTTAGTGGTCCAAATGAAACTGGAGAAGCAGATACAGTAGACAGCACGGACAGAGGGTATAACTGTAGACTCTGAGATCACGAAGCCAGTTCCTAGTGTTTCTGTTTCATTGGAGAGCCCCTCTTTGTGAATTCTAACAGTAATTTATTCATCTTCATATGTTATACTGTCTGTTGGGGCTCAGGTGGACACACAAGAAATTCAAGTCCCAAAACATCTGAATCATAGTGTTTTGCAGTGGTGCCTGTCCAAACAGTAGCTCAGTGTTTCCATTGTGTTACCATTTCACCAACAGTGTCTTTGGGAGACTTTTTTCCCATGTTGGTGGATACAGTGCTCCAACAGTAACCTTGGAGGTTTACAGTCTGGTTCCATAAGCTGGATAAACACATGTCCTAAGGCTTGGTCAGTTGTCCTGTGGGTCAAGTTACCTTATAAATGATGGTGACGTCAAACCACCATTTCCTCTGTGGTGTGTGTAGAGAGAGAATGACCCAACAGAGATGCACAAAAGGCCTTGAAAGGCTGCAAATATTGTAGGAGATGTTCACCACACAAAAGTTTTACTGCAGAGGCTGCGGTGCAATATTAGTAATAATAAGTATTAGAGAAGCATGGTGATGTTTGGTGATGAAGCATTGTGATGTATTTAATGTCAGATGAGGAAGGAGGGGCAGAGTGGTTAGTACTGCCACCTCACAGCTAGAAAGTTCCGGTCTCACACCACTGTCTTTCTTTGTGGAGTCTGCATGTTCTTCCCGTGTTGCATGGGCTTCGTCCCTCAGTCCAAAAACATGCATGTTAGGTTAACTGGTGAATATAAAAAATAGCCTGAAGTGTGAATGTGAGTGTCAATGGTTGTCTTCTGTGTATGTGTCTCTACGGCCCTGAGATAGACTGGCGACCTGTCCAGAGTTGTTTACCCCATCTCTTGCCCTGATGACACCTGGGATAGGCTCCAGCCCTCCTGCCCCCCAAAAAGGATAAGATGATAAATAATGAATGGATGTGGACGGAGGACTTGGGTGGAGAGGGTGGATGTAAAAGCAGGAAGGGAAACTAAAATACCAACTAAAAAACAAATTGAATTACACAGTTATATGACATGATAAGAACCTACTCAGCCCAATGAGTCATAATTACAGGCTGATAAGAACTGATAATGGCCCATTGAATGGTGTGATTCCTTTGTAATTGGGTGAGTTCCTGCATGTTGAATATGTAGCTGGATCTAACAGCTGGTTAGGGAAGGTTAGGAAACAGTTCGCCTGGGTCTGTCCAAAAATGTTCTGCCTCTAAAGCTCACTAAATAAGATATTATATCTCATCAAATCCATGGAGAAATTGCCTGGTTGGGTTTTGCTCAGCACATAATACTATTATCGCTTCAGTGAGCTTTAGGTAGAATGTGGTTTTACAGCCAGAGACAGATTTCCCAAAGGGTTACATCTATGCTAAACATCTAGTTAAACAATAGAACATGAATGTCAATGAAACACATTTTTTAAAATACCACAAAGATGTTTGTAAAAGCGGGACTTTGTACAAGAAGCTTTCCCTGTTCCCACACAAAGTTTAGGTGGTTTGTAGATTCATGTGCAGAATAACTTGACCACATCCTCCCAAATCCTCAGTGAACATCTGTGTAGTAGACTGTATTGTTTTAGTAAGGATGCTGGGAGGTTGAACTTAGTCCTTCTTTATATTTTCCCTCCTCCTCTCCTCCTTAGGCCAGGATATCGCTCCTCTTGCTGCACCAGACCACCAATACCACCATGGCCAGTGTGAGGAAAATAGGGATGAGGATGAGGATGATTAGTGTGTTGTCTGGTGGGTCCTCCAACACAATCCGCTCCACGGTGCAGTTGGAGAAAAAGTCCTTGTGTATGTGAATAATGTATCTCTCCACCAGAGGATTGGGCCAGTAGCAGTTGACGATCTGTGATTTTGTCTCTGTGCAGAGGGTAAAGAGGTGATACTCACTGGGGGGAGGACAGGAGGAAGAGAGACAAAGAATTAGAAGAACATCCCCACTGACTTGGTTGTTGATCTTTCATCCCCTTTGCTTTCTACTTGTTTATTTATTTTAGTGCTTATTAAAAGTTTAAAACTACTATATCGTAGTAAAGATGGATGGTTTACCGCTAGGACTCATAATGACACAACCTACACCCACTTCTGTGAAAGCCGCGCAACCATCACAAACAATACAATCTTGCTTTATTCATTCACAGTATTCATCCGTTTGACTGCTGCCTTTCACTCTCTTTTTTACCCAGTTCTCCTTTGCTTCCACAGGCATTTAGGGCCTTTCAGAGTCTCAGTGGAGCTTTTCAGGTTTTAAGTTCTGCTTTGATAAATCCATTAAGCCAGCTGTAATCCCTCTTTCCCCATCCTGAATCCTCCAGGTTCGGAGCTATTGGTCGTAAGTCCAGGAGGGTTAGTGTTGGTGTTCTCACCAGCTGAACAACGGTTTGAACAGTTTTACTGTTTCTACCCTAAAGATGAAATTATCTGAAGTTGTAGATACTATTGGCTGAGGTTCACAAATTACAGACTGTGTTTAGGTATGAGATGTGTCAGCTGCCTACTATTTCCATTCACCTGTGTACGTGGAAAATCCACAGGTCAACTGTACAGCTATTATTGGCTTTAGGTTAAACAGCAGTAGATTATCAAAAGTTACTGAAAGATACAATGGTCTGGATAAAAAGCTGAGCATCTGCTACCTCAGTAATTAAAAGTTCCATGTGATAAGTGTTATATCTTGTTTGGGTTTAAGAATGTAGGTATAGTAAATTGTAGAAAAGTTAAGCGAGTATGCTGTTACAACCAGACAGGCCAAAAGTAATTGGTAAGCTGTTCATTAATAATTGATGAGGTGTATAAGACACAAGTTACTTTAAAAGGTAAGTTACAATGTATTTTATTCCTGTACTGTTCCTATACTGATAAGAAATATCAGATATTACGATGTCAACTTTCTTGTCTCATTCTTGGCAAGAATATGAGTCAGTGTATTAACCTTAAATATCCCCTTTTATATGGTAATTTAAATTGATCACTGGTTCATTTCTGTTTTTTTATTATTATTAAAGCATAACTTTGGTCATTTTGTAAATTAGTCATATTTTCAACAATCAAACAAAAACAGACATTAAAACCAGTAAATCTCTGTTCACAGATAATCTGTCTGAAACTGGATTATTTTATTTGTGCCATAAAACTCAAAAAATCATTTGAAATAAATCAGGCAGACACACTGCTCCGGTTGACATGCTTCTTCTTTGATTTATCCTAGAGGCTAAATGTTGCCACATCAGACCAAGTCAACCGCAAACCCCCTTCACCAAAACGAAAGATTAATCAGTGCTTTGTTTTTTGAATGTTATTAACTAATTTAACTACTTGTTTTGATAGCCCCATACTACTACTACTTATACTACTAATAATAATTATTATGGTAATAATGATAATAATAATAATAATGATTATGTTTGTCTAAATAAATATAGAAAGGCACTAACCCCATGACAGAAACTTGATGACATTATATAATGTGTTTGCATCTTCACCATAGGGAATACTATGCTGCAAATTACAAGTACGTGTGTAAAACGTAATTAAAAACAGAATGCAATGATTTGCAAATTTCAACAAACCATAATTTCATTCACAATAGAACCAAAACAACATATCGGATGTTGAAACTGTGACATTTTGCCATTTTATAGAAAATATTAGCTCATTTGAAATTAAATAGCAGCAACACATCTCAAAAAATTTGGAACAGGGCGATGAGTATTGCAATTGTGTAGCATCCGCTCTTCTTTTAACAAAGAAGTAAATGTCTGGGAAGTGAGGTGACAGCTGCTGGAGTTTAGGAGAGGAATGTTGTCCCATTCTAGCTGGGATGCTCCACAGTCCTGGGCCTTTGTTGTTGGATTTCTTTGTTTTATAATGCGCCAAATGTTTTCTATTGGTGAAAGGTCTGGACTGAAGGCAGGTCAGTTCAGCACCCGGACTCTTCTCCTGCGAAGCCTTGCTGTTATGATGGATGAAGTTTGTGGTTTAGCATTGTCTTGCTGAAATATGCAAGACCTTCCCTTTAGAGAAGTTGTCTGGATGGGAGCACATGTTGCTCTAAAAACTCTATGTACTTTTCAGCAATGATGGAGCTTTTCCAGATGTGTAAGCTGCCCACACTATAGGCAGTAATGCCCCCCATACCATCAGAGATGCAGGCTTTTGAACTGTCTGCTGATAACAAGCTCGATGGTCCCGCTCCTCTTCAGTCCACAGGATATGGCGGTTTCCAAAAACAATTTCAAATTTTCATTTATCTGACCAAAGAGGTTTCCATTTTGCCTCAGAGCATTTTAAATGAGAACACGGTGACATTTCTGGATCGTGTTCACATATAGCTTCTTCTTTGCATTATTCAGCTTTAACTTACATTTGTTGGTTGCATGGCAAACTGTGTTCACAGACACGTAGTCATGTCCTGTTGAGAATTATACCTGTTTTTGGGCACTTGTACCTTTGGGCACCTAAGGGCCCAAAGATCACGCAGATACAGTTTTTACCTTCAGCCTTGTCCTTGCACACAGAGAATCCTCCTGATTCTATGAATCTTTTGATGATATTATAGAATGTAGATGGAGGGATCATCAAAGTCTGCGCATTAATGCAGTCTGTGTGTTGATGTGCAGCAATTACTTTTCCAGCCTTTTGTTGTCCCTGTTCCAACTTTTTAAAGATGTGTTGCTGAAAACAATATGAAAATGAGTTTTTTTTTAATATCTTTTCCATCAAATGGTAAAATGTCTCAGTTTCAACATCTGATATGTTGTGAATGATCTATTGTGAATACAAATATCATTGAATTCTCTTTTTATTTATGTTTTGCCCATTGACCCAACTTTTTTTGAATTGATGTTGTATTTTTTATGTCTTTAATATTACTTCAAGGGATGTTTCAGTAGTTTAATTAATTTGTAGTGGTTGCAGATATTTCTGTCCACAACACCAAATAGCTCAGGAAAGAAATTTCAAATTGAAATAAAAAACAAATATACAAAGTTTGATGTGTGTATTCTCTCCTAAAAATACCACACATACTGTCCATATCAGTGCCTAAAATCCATCCTTGACTTATAAGTTACCATGTAGAACAGAACATTTTCCTGCATCTGTAGGAGATATACGTATGTACAGTAAAGTGTAAAGTGCATTACATACAAGCGGTAACAGTATTTTGCTGAGAAAAGCCTTCTGTCAAACCTGAATGCAGCAAAACCAGATTATTAAACCAATGGAGACTCACAGTGTGGAAAGTGAAAGACTGAAAAATGCTACACCAATGCAACAATTGAAATTAATGTAGAAAGATGCCGGGAGAAGGTACATGAACAGAGAACACTTTTATGCTTAATGCCTGTGGCTCAAGGTAAGTAAGAAAATTTCTAAAAAAAAATGTATCAAAGTTTCGGAGCATGTGGAATTAGAGACTTTTAAAGGTGCAGTATGTCCCAAATAGAATTTGCTTTAAATCTGCCAACACACCATTATGAGCCATTAGGATCAGAAAATAGCTTAACTTGGTTTACCTGGTATTTACCAGCTACATATATGAACAGATGAGCCACAACATTAAAACCACCTGCCTAATACTGTGTAGCTCCTCCTTAAGCCATCAAAACAGGTCAGACCTGTTGAGGCACAGCAGTACTGAATGTGTGCTCTGGTATCTGACACCAAGGCTTGAGCACCACATACTTTATGTCCTTTAAGTTGTTATGTGGCCTCTTAGGATCAAACGTGTTCTCCCAGTACACCAGTACAATTTGGAGGCCTAGGCAACACCTTGAACTCTCATTCATATTCATCAAACTTAACAATTTTTGGCACTTTTGCAGGACACATTATCCCACTTAAAGAGACCACTGCCATTGGGGAATACTATTGACATAATGTGGTGTCCTACTGCAACAATGTTTAGGCCTAAATTATCAAACTGTCTCCACCAGCAGGACATCCTGCCATAGTCTGTCCAGGTGCCATTTCTAACCTGGGTAAGCATCACTCACATGCCAATTGTGTACAGGCAGGTTGGCAGCGTTTAGCATGGTCACTCTAATGGATGTATGTCTACACAGCTGCATACAAAGCTTGTTTGTGCAACATTTCACTAGTTTTGTGGTTTTGTGTGGTACAGTCGCTCTTCTGATGACTCAGCAGTTGTCCTTCCTTGGACACATTTTGCTAATCACTGCATACTAGGGTCACCACACAAGACCTTTGATTTGAATTTCTCATAAATACTGGATATAAATATAAGAAAACAATAAAATTCTTTGGCTGCTGCTAATTAAACTACTAGTTGAACCACTGACCCTGTGGAGAACTGCTCTATGAGTTACAGACAACCCTTCAGTGTCTGCAGCATCTTGATGAACTTCACAGGTTCAGAAGCACAACAGAAAACAGATGTAAGTTTTCTATTTCATAAACATGCAGAGACAAGAATGAGAAAGACTAGAGGGACACGAGAGAGACAGTTAAGCCAATAATAAAAACGGTGCATTTTGTACATTGGCAGAAGCATAAACATAACTTTCAGCAAATCAAATTTGCACATGAAGTGTGTTTGCGTATACAAACAACTTGAAACTTGGACTACTTAACCATCCTTCTGTCTGCGTGCTGCAGTCACAGTGTCTTGCCAGTCAAATGGATCACACAACCAATTTTATATGAGGCTGGCTCACTGACAAGGTCATTAGCCGTCATTAGTGGCAGCAGGAAAAAGCTGTGATGACAGCTGCAATCAACAGCAGTGAAAATGTATCATTAAAAGGTCCAGAAAGAGCCACACTGCTGCCTGCATATGTGTGAACAAGCTACTCCTGAAGCTGTAAAGTGTTTAGGGCAGAAAATCCATGTTATTAGAAGGAAATTAAATAAGTACACACACACACACATACTCTTAATGGTTTGCATATACCCATTTCTGTGCACCCAGAAGCTTGGCCCAGCTCATTTCAAACAATAACAGTCATGTCAGCTATGTGTTTGTCTGTCACTGCAAAAAGCTATGGCTCATTTGTCAAATAGACGCGGCTCTGCAGGGGTCACTGCTTGTTTTATAGCACGGAAAGAGGGTTCACACACCCACATCAGTGGGGTGTTTTCTTTTATTTAGTTCAAACTGTCAAACATCAGCACAGATGTTTCAGCTCTGTCTTCCTCACTTTAATGCAGAGTGTGTTTACATGCACCTAAGTAACTTGGTTACCCAGACGAATCAGGTGACGCAGGTTGTCAACAACTTTTTTTCTGCGCTGTAGTAACCTCCTGACGTTTAGGCCACATTTACATGCAGGAGATCACTTTTTGGAAGCATGGCTCTCAGATTCTAACTGTAGAGTGACAGACAATGCTGCTTCCTGACTTTTTTCCTTTTTTATTGTGAGCACACTGGGGCCAGACTGACTATGCAGTGAGAAAAAGATTGAACATACTTCATTTTCACATCATCTACAGGCCGCTTTGAGTTAGTTTCGGTTTTAGTCATTGGAGGAGGCATGTCTCCATGTTATAATGTCCTCTTTCACGCATCCAATCAACTACTTCCTCTGTCTGCAGTTTTTTATCGTACAGATGACAGGGCACATAAATCAGCATTCTCCAGGAGAGATCCACAATGGGAAATCAGGTTTCTATAATCCTCTACCTTGATTTTAAAAACCTGGTTTATTGTTTAAATAAAAGATACAAAATTAGGTTTAAGAAATTAGAGTTAACTTTTGGGTGTCAGCCAGCTCATCACCAGCACTGGTTACCTGTAATTTCTTTATATACCTCACAATATTCAGTTCCAGCAACTTAACCAAAAAAGAAATAAAATCATACATGTATTACAGAAATATACACAAATCATGTAACAAAATTACATATTATAAAGTTAAACAATTATTATAGTAGGAGACATTTATTGTGGACATTGTAGTACTAGTCATTTGTCACCTCTGCATGGTTGCATCACTTTTTTTTATATGGAAACAGTTCAATTTGTCAAAGAATGGTGGTTTTCTTTAAAGCATTAAGCAACAGGAGACATGCAGTAACATCTGCAAGTCTGCATGTAATAGGTGATGCTCTTTACCTGAAATAATTATTATTTATAAAGCTGCTTTCAAGTTTGTACAAGGAAAACAGTCCTCTTTACTTCAATCAACATCAACCCCTACCACAGGATACAGATGTTCTCCTGCCGTTCAATGGCAGTTATCGGTTGACATAAGCAACATAGATATGCTAGTAGTCCTGGTCCACATGCTAGGAGGTTCGGTAGGTCATTGTCATACCCTGTTATGCCCCTTACCTTTGTTGTGAGTTACAATACTAAAGGCAGTGTGGTTTAGGCACAACATGGAGTTGGTTGGGTTTAGGGAAAGATACATAACAACGTTACAACAGTGACTAACACTTTGAAAAAGAAAACAGACTGGTGTCTCTTGTATGTAAGTCCTGTGATTTGTTAACAACCCATCAGCCCCCCTGACCCCCTCCATGTGTGTACTTTGTGCCTTTGAGCTAACAGTTTTATTTCTTTAAACTATACTTACTGAAAGTTAGAACATAAATGACAGTGTGAGTTTCTTCTAGATGTTGGGCACTTGTCCAAGCTGTGGTCACTCACTTTATCCAATGCCTCTGTCAGCTTAAGGTATCATTCACAAAACACACTTAAATCACTTGTTTACTTCATAAAACTGTGAGCTCATGCAGGCAGGGTTCCAGGAAAGGCAAGTCATGCTGTGTTCCCCACTGACTATTGGCCATGAAATGGTCCCTCTTGATATATTGTATGTTCTCCCATCTCCTTGTGACATGATTTGCGAGGCATCACACATTCTACTCTGATTAAAGGTGCTTCACACTCCCTAAAACCACTCTCTGTATTCTTCATTTCAAAGTGATTAAGTATTGAAGCCAAACGAATTAAATGTGAAAAACAGAGCCCATGCATTACACCACCACTCAAGCACTTCAGACAAAAAGCTCTTAACTATTTATAGGTGTGATGGACAGTACTCCTATTATGTTATTGCTACTGAAACCAGCCAGCCAGACAGAGATGACACAACAATCAGAATGACACAGTATTCAACGGTATTTGTACCCCTACTCAGAAACATGCAATATGTCACCTATTAGTCAAACAAACAAGACAAAAATGTAACTGACATTCTCTGAGTCCAAACCCACAAGACTTTCTCATAGGAGACCAGACTATGAGTCCAGTGTTAAACTAGTGATGTCACATGTAGATGATATCATATTGAGAAAGCAGTGACTTTTAAATAACCCCAACAATCACCTAAACCCAATGTCTTTGTGTCATACCCCAACAAAACTGCTTTAATCCAGTGGTGAAAGGTCAAAATAAAGTAGGGATGAATGACCTGTCTAGGTGTAAAGGTTAAATGACATGTTGAAAAAACCAAATCAAATTTTTAAAAATCAAATCTGGTTCATTTTTGTATGCAAACCTACATTGGATTCATATCCCACCTCTGGCTATGTGACCACTAAAAGAACAACCCGTTCGAAATTCACTTCTGCACATTTACAAATTGTTCGTCACGAGTTAGTTTCTTCTCCGCATAGTCCATTAAAAAATGGAGTGAAACAGAAACACACACAGAGGTGAATGTTGAGATGAGAATGTTCAAACTTGTTAAACATTTTGTAAAGAAGCTTGTAATCAAGACAAACTGGCAGGAACATATCATCCCCAAGCAGCTTTTGAGGAGAGTGATGGCTTTGTCCTGGTGTGTGTGTTCATCACTAGTAAGTCACTTTGGATAAAAGTGTCTGTCAAAAATGTTACTGTAAAATGAAACTGTGTGATTTTGCTGTCACACAGATTGTGTTGTAACTGCAATGGAAGCCACGTGTTGTAAGCATGTGGTTCACATTTCAGTTGAATCTGTATGTGAGGCTGTGTAGGACTGCAGCAGTGTTTCCATCAGTCCTAACCTGCTCTTTGCTGCTGAACAGGTAATGGACAGCTTTTACTAGTTTTATATTACTGTGGATGCAAATGGCCAATGGAAGCTGGATACTTTGACTTCCCAGAATCTCTGAACCTTTCCTGCAAAAGTGTGAGTCATGGCTATTTTGACATTGAGTCTAACCTCCCATGTGTATGTTATTTTGCAGATGGGTGGTCAGCAATGATGGATTACTTAACTGGCCTACTGGGCACAACCTCAGGGAAGATCAGGGGGCCCCACAGCCCAGTGTGATGTTAGTATTAATATATCTTATTTTAAAGTTTCAGAACTCAGTTAAAAGATGCAAAAAAAGAAGAAGAAGAAGAAGAAGAAGAAGAAGAAGAAGAAGAAGAAGAAGAAGAAGAAGAAGAAGAAGAAGAAGAAGAAGAAGAAGAAGAAGAAGAAGAAGAAGAAGAAGAAGAAGAAGAAGAAGAAGAAGAAGAAGAATGACCAAAAACAAGACATAAAATAACCAAATGTGACCCAAAGAATCAGAGAACAAAAACTACAAAAGAAATCTGCCCAAAAAATGACCCAACTGTGACACAAAATGAGCCAGAGAGCGAAAAAAGACCAAAGGAAATGTGACCAAATATCCACAGCAGGATTACAAACTTCTGGCAACTGTTTTTTTTTTTTTTTTTCCTGTGCCAATGTACAGACAAACAAGCCACTAACTACAAATAAAGTGAGTGCACTCAGACAGTGAGGCAACAGTACTTGAACAAAAAGGAGGAGTGCTAATGATAAGAGCTTGAAAATGTGTGGGGTTAAGTGTCCAGATATAATTTATCTCTCACAGATTCCCACTGGCTGTGCTACAAAATGACAAAGCAGCTCTGTAGGAACTCGTAAAAGCTGCTTCCAGTAAAGTTTCCTGATAGCACATGTGCACTTCCATCAATGTCTAGTTAAAGCTGCACAGGCCAAGTAATGTAAGGAGGCTGTTTAATGTTACTCGTAAGATCTGCCACATCCTGTGTGTAGAGGAGTTCCTCTACTGTTCCCAACATCAGCAATTTATAGGCTCTCTGTTAGGGGGAAATGATACTTTTTGGTATTGTAGGCTATTCTGGAGTCTGACTACTGACATAGCATAACTTTATGTTAGCGTTTTATAGCAGAGAACAGCAAAGTCTGTTTTAAGAAGTTATTACCATGATGTTACACCTAAATCTCCTTGAAAACACAAAGAACTTATGAGAATCATTTACATAGCTTTCTGTCTTTAGTAGAGATTCTAGTTTTACACAGGACCTTCACCCACAGCATGCAGAAATGTGACTAATTTCAAATATACATTAAAACCCAATGTAATTCAGTCACCTGGCATAGTTGAAATATGATGTTGTGTATTTAGTTGGCAGCTAAAAGTATGCGATACATACAGTAGGTTCATGCATTTATGGATGCTTGCTGTAACTATCATGCAGTTTTAAGGTTAGAACCTTAAACAAAGTTGCAAACAAGATTTGAGTGATGAGCCTCAACATATTGTGCTACTCTACCTGATGAAGTACGTGAGGTTACACCAGTACTGTTTATCTATGTGATCCATGTCCCGCCTAAAGTCCTCTCCACAGACTTCCACCTCCCACTGCAGACGGGACTCGTTGCAGGTTTTTCTCGGCCACGGGACAGTGGGCTGTATGTTGAAACTGTCAGTGGCTGAGAGCACAGAAAGGAGAAGAGAGCAGAGGATTAGGTTACAAGCTTCCTGCTTCGTTGTGTGTAACTTCTGATCATCAGGATCTATAGACTTCGTATGTTTTATATCATTTTCCTATATCTTACAGTGTTCTGTCAATGAACTCTAACATATATGTTATACTGCCCATTGTGAGCTTCATGTCCACCTGCTTCGTTCTTGGAACAGAAAAACGTCTAAAAACACTGACGTCTTCCCTTCAGTATTTTTCATTTCTCTTGTTACTATGTTCTCTCACAGTGACTCAGTTTTCCCTAGAGACTGGTAATGTTCTATCTTATCTTTGGTTAGAGGATAGATTGCGTGATGTACTTACCTGATAACCCTCTCATCATCCAGGTATTGACTGTAAAAGACAAAATAACAGCAGACAATTAGATGATGTGATACAGATTCTTCTGCTTTTGTCCTTTACTAAATGCACAGAGGAAAATACCTAGCAGCAAGATGAAGGATAATAAAAGCGAACCTGGAGACATTCAAGTGTACTTCCCACATTTTAGACCCACTCATACCACAAAACATGTGCTTAAAATGCAGGACATAAAATATAGAGCGTAAAAAAAAAACATTTTCGATAAAGCGTAATAACTGAGCCGACACATTCGGGTTCCACGAGTCACATTTAAGAGAGAAATCTGATCGACATGGCTGAATCAGTTCTGGGTGCATCTGGTTTTAAGAGAGCAACTTATGGAAACAAACTGACAACTGCTGAGAGGCTGAGCTCTGGCCTTGTTTGCTTCGATGTCTTACATGCTCCCAAAGAGACAAACAAAAACAGGGATTTTTGTGGAAGAAGGCTGCAGCTTGAGAAAATTTCCAAGTTGAAGCTTTATGTTGTCTTAAGATAAACCTGGTATTACCCTCCTGCAGAGGGCTGTGGACTCCCCCAACACTTACCACTTTGCCTCACCTCCCTGTTATCTGATCCAAATGCTTGCAGCTCACTTTTACCGCAGCACAGTGTCACAAATGTCCAAGGCTGAACGTGTTGCTTCACAGGAAGCTCTGTCTCCTTTGAAGTAACACACTTCCAAAGCTGAGACTCCATTTGAATGATGCCTCACAGGACAAAGACTCAAAGAAAGTTAGCACGCTAAATATAGAGACCTTCCTGTTTTAGCTTGTAAGGATGTTTTGAGGTGAAGGTGCTTTGTGTTTTTAAAGTGAATTTGAGTCAATTCTGGACTGGTTTGATTTTGGGATTTCAGACAAAACTTTACAGTTTGTACAGTTAGCCCAACCTTAGGAAGATGAGCTGTACTATGGTGACCTGAAAATAATAAATGATCCCTCTCTAACAAGATAGTCATCATTTAAAGTTCAGGTCAAAATAATTTAGTAAGGGCAAAAACATCCTTCCTAATTACACTGAGTTCTGCAAAAAAAAAAGATGTTATTATTTAAACTCTGCAAAGTACCTGTGTCCTGGAAAAAAAGCCTCCTAACATGAATAGGTGGGTTAGATGAACACTTCCTGTTAAAGTCAGTGATGTCCCTTGTTTAGTGTTGCATTTAACTTTTTCATGTCTCAGTTTTTCCTCCGCCTGACTCACCTACTCACGTCCCAAAGGAAAAGCTTCGGAAAAATGTTCTCAGTTGCACTATAATCAAAGAAGCCAAACAAACTAAGAGCAAGCCTGTGCAATCAAGGAATTCCTGTCCGTGTAAGCCTTTGACAAAAAATAGGATATAGCCTAGTAAAAGCTTTGGGAGACTGAAGATGACAGCTGAGCCTCTCTCAGCTTTATTAGACCAGATTGGGAGAAAGTCGAGGGCAGTGCCTGAGAGTCCCCGAGCTCAACAGAGGTCACACAGTCAAAGCCTTGCATTCAACATTTTCTTTGTTGTCATTCCACAACATCAAATCCACTTCCTGCCCTGTCTTTGAAAGGGAATCAGAGATTTTCTAAAGATACATACACAGACAAAAAAAAATATCAATTTTTAGGATTTCTAAGATGTTCAGACTAGTCAGAGAATAAAGAAGCTTTGTCGTTTGTGTCAGCTGATCAAGTCAAATATGACAATTGTCTGCAAGACTCACATCATAACTTGGCTTTTGATCATTTGGTTCCCACAAGTCCCCAATTGCATTCCAGTTCTCTGGGGTGTCTCAAACTCACAGAGCCACAAGTCTAAAAAGCATCTGGTGTATAGCATTTAACATAAATACTCGTTGTTATGTGCATTTAGGTTGCATTTATAAGATAGGATATAATTTTTGCTTCCAAAAGGTTTTTGAGAGGAAGCTGATTTCTAAACCATCCAAGAGTTTCAATTATTACTGTACATATCATTCTGTAAGTTTCGTAGCATCTCATTTATTTTCATGTCTTGAAGAAAAAGTGGACTGACCTCATGTTAACATTGATTTGATTTTTTTTTTTTAAACTGTAGCTTTAAGAACTGAGAAGCATCGTGGGCAAGCTGCCAACACACGACACAAATTAATATTCAAAATGTTTAGTCCAGATATTTAGTAGTGATAAGGCGAAAAGTATTTAGCATAGTGAAACTAATAATAATAATCTGATCAGACCACGATGATAAAACATGATAATTAAACTGCAAATCCTTATTACAGAGCATGACGTCACTTATTTATGCTTTTCTAGTATGATGTGCACAGTGTGGACTAAACCCAGGTCAAATTTAGCCTTGTTTATTATTTTGGATGTAAAAGTTTTGTTCAGCAGAATCCTCTGGCACCTTCCAAGTGATGAGAAAATAGATCTGATTTGTTGGACTAACTAACTAACTCAATCATTTTTGTCAAACCACTTAAATAAATGACCAAAAATTGCTTTCCATCATTTCCTGACATCTCCTGTCTTGTCAATACAGTATGTCCATGTGTTCGTGTCTGGGCTTTCAATGTCAGACTGTTCTGTAAACCCACCAATGTTCACCCACCAGCCCCCACCAGCCCAATAGCGGAGCGTGTAACTGCGTGTAACTGTTGCTCAGGTCCTCACATTGCACTTTTAGCCAGTCACAGCCCGAGTGTGCAATGCTTCCTTAAAAGCTTTTATTTCTGTGTGGGCTGCACTTTCCATTTTGCCAATTATTACGCTGTTCTTTGGGCTTTGGATTAGTCATTATCATGGCCATAGGTGTTGGTTTTATGCCTAAATATTAAAACGTCTTAATATTTTACCCATGACAACTAAGGTCTGATGCATGATAGCCACCTAAAGTACTGTGCTTTTCAGCAAGTACACTTGTATATTTGGTTTATTCTGCTACTTCTGATAAAAATCAGTTGGGATTATTATTAGTAACTGTACTAAAAAGGTGCACATGTACCAAACATGTACAGTACAACACATAAAGCTTTTAGCCAAACCATTTTGTACAAGAATCGGCAGAATGAAAGTGTTGCTATTAGAGAGAATATGAATTGCAAATTTTTAGTTTTCACACCCTTGGCAACCTTTTTTTTTACACATTTCTGTTTGCTCTGTTCTTTATAATGTAAGAATATGATTTTCAATTAACCTGCCACAGAGACTTGATACTGACTGTACGTCTCCTACGTAATTAATAAGCACAGTCAGGATGGAGAATGTGATGAAGATAACCTGTAACAACAGTCTGTCAGCAGGGTTCCACTCAGTGAGAGCGCTGCAGGGGGGAACTCTGAAACTCAATCTAGTCCATCAAATTTATGAACTGAGGGAAGAGTGGGAAATTTGGCAGCAGCAGTGAATGAGTGTCTGTGAGAGATGCATGCGAAAGAATTATGCAGATTGGTGACTGTCTAGTTCCAGTGTGTCCCAGATCAACATCCCACTCTGGATTAAAAAGCAGAGTCAAATCTCAGAGCCATGAATTTAACTAACTTGCATTAAAAAAAAAAGCTTGGTGCATAAAGCTGATAGAGTGAATGCGATGATAAACAGGATCTTATTAAAACGCTCAGCAGTTACGGGGAACATGAACATATATCTGGAGTGGTGTAGATAACAGTGAAAGTCTTAACACCACAGTAATCAACATATTTATGCTACAGGACCGTACGGCTGATTGGAACAGGGTGTAGCCTGCTCAGTTATCTGTCATCAACATGCCCACATGGAATGTGTCTGTAGGGCACCTACTACCTACCAGTGTGTGTTAAAATAGCAACATCTAGCTGGTGTAGTAAATATGACAGAATCAATAGTGACAGTTGCATAGGGAGATATAAATCCATATTTAATGTTGTAACCATGACAACCAAGGTCCAGCACATAATAGAGTATGATAACCAATTGTTGTGCCTACTGAAAGGTAGAGTAGGAATCTGCTAAGTTTGGGCTAATAAGAGCAGATAACATCCCAACTATGTGTTCAGGCCAGTGTTAATAGAAATATGCAGATAACGGCATCTTTGAATTGTAACTGTTTAAATGGTGTAAAAAAGCACAGAGGTCAGAGATGCAAATTGCCAGTAAATATCTTCCAGCACCATCTCTTTCACCACTTCTCCACAGAGAAGATAAACAGCAGCAAGCATTTTATCTGCTGCTGTCTTTTCTATCACAAATAAAGCCTTTTACTCAAACCCTGACTGTCCATTTGCAGTAACTGTATGTGAAAGGTAGTTTTAATTGAGTGGACACAGCTGTGAACCACAGTTAGCAGCTATTGGTGTTAATATGACATTTTTACCTCGTTGAAAATGTAAATGAAACATTTAAAAAGTGATCAATTTGACATCAGTTCATTTATTCATGTTCACTGAATCATTAAACCTCTAATCAGTCACACACAATGGACATGGTCTTAGATTTTGTTCATTCATCCTGCTGTTTGCCTTTTTTTTATATCATTTATCAGGCAGTCAGGTCTCAACACTGGGGTTCACAAGGCTGTGACTGCTGTTGCTGAGAAACAAGCAACCGTGCAGCAGAGCACCGACACTTATGCAAATGAGGCCTTTCTCAGCCCCAGTGGATGTAGCCGCTTATGGATCAAACCCAGCTCTTGATGACACAACCAAATCAATTAGGAGTTTAAAAATGGGAGCTCACTGCATGTCAGCATCAAAGTTCCGTAAACATTCCCGCGCAAGCAGAGCTGGCGAATTAGCCTTTTAACTGCTACGTAACTGAGCTCACCTCTGCATTTTTAATATAACTGTCCTGTGCTTTTGTCACAGTAACACCTCAATTTGGACAAAATACATTCAAATCTCTACTTATATCACCAACCTACCTCCTCCAGGAATTGGCAAATTCAACTCATCCCTGACTATTCTTTGTGCGTTTTCTGCACATGGGACCTCTGCACTGCACTGTCCCTGAACCTCTCACATAAAGAACTGCTAATGACAGCTTGTTAATGCTACATGGTGTTACTTTCTAAAAGAAAACCCACATTCTAAGTCAATAATAGTTCGCTTTACAGCAAGAGAGAACATTGCGACATGCATTGCAATACTTTAGAAAAGCCAGCTGGCCAAACTAGGCATTTAAGGCCACAACAATCCCCTCAAAACATCTGTGAAAACCTAAAGGGACTATTATAGAGCAATGACAAGGCTTTACAAGACTCAGGCAAAAGGCAAACAAGATGTAATAATTCTACAATAATTAAGTCTTATTGAAGTACACGTAGGTTAGGATATTCATTAGATTCCCTGCGTGTGGAAATTTAAAATTAACAAGATCCTTCCAGGATGCAATTACTAGCTTCCTTGTATAATCCTCAAGTAAAACATCCTTCTCTGGGGGTGGATGCTTGTACCTATAATTAGTGATGCCTGTTGATTAGTCCCAGTGTCCCTCAACTAAAAGCCGTCTGGTTGACTGAAATGAAGCTGTTGCTCCACATTACAACATTAAATTAGTGAGGGCAAACTGGTGTTTCAGACTAGAAGTGAATAAAATCAAGTGTTTGTTGGTGTTACGTGCTGGTTGTCTGCATGTCAGTCAAGTGTGGTCTCAGTTGGCAAAGTCATCTCCTGCCTTTAAGTGAGTTAGATGAGAGGAAACAGAACATTAAAGTTATGGCCTGCCAGCAATGTCCAACCTGATTTAAAGCCCAGGCAGAAGATGCAGGGCCTCTTAAATTACCTCTACCCTATATCGGGTCTGCCTTGTTATCGTCATCGGGACAGGAAGGGACTTATATTGTTAATCAGATTTAATTAGAGAGGAGAAATGTTGGATGTGTTGAATAAAGATGATGCTACAGAATCTTTCGTTAGTTTAAACCCATGAGAGGTCCCACACAGGATATGAGGGAGGTCTTGTCTGACTGTGTATCTATGCCTGCAGTAATAATGTCTAGTTTTTCTAATCTAATATCGAAATTGAAACAAGAAAATAAATCAAGTGTCTTTTAGTGCGTTCTCTTCCTGTGGCACCATCTGTCTTTCTGCACAGATTAACAAACAAAACCGCTGAACATCAGCCAAGGTTTCTACAGACAGAAACGAGACAGAGGATGAGGAAGAGCGAGGGAGAGAGGAAGGTCTCCTGTATGCCAGAAAGTACACCAGGCCTTTCAATAATTAATTGGCGTTGACTTGCTAATGTTATTTACTGTTGCATTGGCTTCAGCTACAGCTGGATGCCGTGTTTAATGGTAAACAGCATTAGCTTGCATGCCAACATGCTTCAAGGTCAGGTTCACGTTTTTTCAAGCATCAGGTGCCTTTATTAAAACTGAAAGAGGTCTTTCTTGCTATAATCATTGCAAAACTGTTCATACTGGCCATCTGGAAATCTTTTTTAATGCTCTGTCAGTGGAAATATTGAGGGCCAACATCCACAGTCCTTGTTCTGTGGAAAGATAATGTATTCAAATGTGGATGTAAAGCCAAACGAGGGGTTAAGCAGTCTGTCTTTTTTTTTAGTTAGAAATCCCCCCTTTTCCCTTAACAGTTTTTCCCTGATGAGTTGCTGTGGAACGAGTGGAACAAAACGAAGGGATTTTGAACAAACAATGCTGCAACTTGGAGGATGTCCATTTTATTTCACTAATTTCAAGGACTGGAGCCTTTTCTTGTGTTCAGATATACATTTTAATACATTTTTGCAATACAGATTATGGTCCTCATCACCTACACAAGAAGGAGGATCTATTTACGACCTGTTAACAGAAATGCTTGTTACAGTTTGTGTTACAGTGTTTATATTGGTACCTGACTGCACCACTGTGTGTACACACTGCTGTGACTCTTGATCCATTGATCCTCGAGACTTCTTTCCAGTTTCTTTCACTTAAATACTATGTTCATTATTGCAGGACAAAAGGGTGACTTTTAAGAGCCCTCAGCATACAGCACTGTACAAAAAGAGGGGGCAAGTATCCATTATTTCTGATGGTCCTCATTTGTAAAGAAAGCTGGTAAAGTGAAGCTTTTTTCACATCATACATTTTCTGATGTAAAGCAAATATATTGCAGAACCTTACGCGAAGCAGAAGTTTAAATAAAGGCAGCTATCTTTGTGTGCATGGTTCTGCTCAGGTACATTACCATTAGTTATACAAACATGAAGGTTAGCTGGTCTCCCTGAGGAGGAAAGACTTTGTTTGCTTTGTGATTTAGGCGGGTTTGAAGATGAAGTCCATTTTGTATTCTATTGTTGTGGCTATGCATTTTGTAAAATGTCCTGATGGTTTTTCTGTGTGAATGCACATAAGACACTTGCATGTGCTTGTGGGGTTTTGTTTCTGTTTGTTTGTTTGTAGTTTAGTGTAATAATGTTGTTTTTATGGTTAAGTTTGATAGAATGCGTAGCTGCCCTTGGCATCAACAATTACAGCAGAGAGTCTCTATGTGTATCTATTGTGGTTTTCTTTTGCTGCTGAGTGTAATTAATTTGATACAAGGTTTTAAACAAATTCCCTTAGTTTACAGTGCAAAATCACTTATATTTGCATGTGAAGCAACTTACAATAACAAGACGCATACATGGAAATGATAATGAGTCATTATATACTATGGGCACTGTGATACCATATAACACATCACAGCAAACCTTAATGTTAACATGTTCCCGCACACAAATGTACGTTGCTCTGCTTACCAAGGATGCAATACTGTAGTTTGGGAGTCTCTATAAAGTTGGCTTCCTTCATATGCACTGTACAGTGGCTTGATGGAGACTCAAACACACATACACACACACACACACACACACATGAGCTCCTACCTTGAGGGAATATAAAAAATGTTTGATGACAGGAACAGGCCGGGGGGGGAGTATTGGATGGGTTTGTTATTTTACAGTCAGAAATCAAACACTTGTCAGTTGTACCAACATAATTTTGCTAATAATATAACTTAACTAAAATGATGTTGCACAGAAAAAAAAGATTAAATATGAGGTAAATGTTCTATGGTAATGTCAGAAGAGGAAGTTTGAGGTGAGATGTAAGCAGATATAACACAACCTGTAACATTTGTACCGAAGCCCCAACAAAACATAATGAACAATCACCATCAGATAACTGTTAGCCCCATGCAAGATGTTGGCACAGACTCTTCCCAACCACAAAGGAGGATGCTGGTACTTATCTTCCCTCCACTTCCTTGAGGGACTTTACTTAGACAGGGATTTTCCATTTTTGTGCTGTGAAGGAAAAAAAACCCCAACTAGAATTTTCCTCAGAGAGCTGCAGGGCTTCCTACTCTGCTCTCACTTCTTCATGCCACTAAAGCTAATGTATGAAAATGAACATGCTAATGTTGAAATGAGACGTGATGTTCTTTGCTGTAAATTAAACATGAATGAACATTAAACACAGGACTATCAAAGGGACAAACTCCAGCATTGATTTGATGAGGAAATAAGAAACGATGAGAGTGTCTGGGAGATGAGGCAGTCTGACAGACTGACCATTTTATAATACAATGAAAATTTTCTTTTGGTAAAAGCCTCTGAAGAAGCATTTAGAGTTACAGTACAAAGTTTGTGGGCTAATAAAAACATATGAATTAAGCTGTTTTTCTGTTGATGTGAGAGGGTCTTCCTTTATATTAATGCCCTTCAAAACATGGCTTTCTACAAAATGAAGTATTCATAACTGAATAATAAGTCTTTTTAAAAAGCAGATGCCATTAAGAGTTACATTCCCAAACCTTTACATAATCTCTAGCTGTGATTTGGAAATGAGCTTTCATGGCCTTAAAACATGACTAACTGATATTAGATATTATAGGACAGTTTATCATTAAAGCCTGCTGTCAACAAGATTTGTAGATTATTCCTAACAAGCAAGACATTTGTGTTACATCAAAGCATGTGAACACAACACTGATGTATTATCATTTTTGTAAAGGTGACACTGATCTTGTTGTTGTAGATTTTAACATTGATGTTGGAGTTGTGTGGCTGTCCACCTTGTGTCTCTTTTGGTCTCCACCCACTCCACCACCCTGTTCAACCAGCTGCTGGTGACTGCTGTGCAGGTTGGAGAATCTTTTCTCTGCTTAGTTGCCGCAACCAAAAAGACCCGACGCAGAGTTGTGAGAGTCAACCCGAACTAAAACAATGAGCTGAAAGCTGCTAAAATGCTGCACTGATCTGAGAATAGCTGGGTTCATCACTACAACCAACACACAATCACATTATTCACAGTTGTTTGATCCTTTGCGTGGTCTAAAAATCTTCGAACCTGCTTTAATGTGACTTTTTAATGTGTCTTTCTGAATTTTGTCGATATTCTCTAAATGTAATGGAGCCCAAGAAGCATTATTTTCAGCAAATGGGTGACTGAGGGCGGCTGGTGCAAAATCAATAGATGACACTATCTGTGTTTCTGCGGTCTCTTGTTTGTCTGTACCTTTCTTTTACCTTTAATTAATCCTTTAAAGTCCACTTTGGTCAGGATGCTAATCCTTACATACTAATAAAAGACTTTCCCACAGGTAGTAGATGAGCTGAGTTGAGCACAAAGCCTCTTTTTCTCAAGTCAACCCACTAACATCTTATAGATATGAACAAGATATCCTTTGTCATGTAGACACTGAGGCACATGCTTTTCGCTCAAGTCCTATGTACAAATTGACTTACACAGATTTTCTATCCAAAAAAGAGTTTGAGTGGGACTCAACATTTGCTGTATGTAAATTCTGTATTCAAGGTTTCCTTTTAATTATGTCCCCAGTATACCTCAACAGAAAACACCGGAGGTGTAACTTTGGTAATTTTACTATATTATGGCGGTTTTAATTATTTCAAATTTGTTTCTGATTACTTGGGTTTTTAATCAGCTTTAGATAGCAAGCAAAACAAAATATCTGATCACCTGGGGATGAGAACAAACTGCGAAAGCAGTTTGCATTTTTAAACCCGTGCTGAAAAGCTCATACCCATCAAATATTACAAGTTTACAGATAAAGACATGTCAGTTTATTAAAACATGATGTATCACAGTCATCTGTCTGTAACTGAGAGGACTGCGGCTATAACAAGATTTAAATCTTAATTTCTCCCAAGTCAACCGTAGCCATCAGCTGTCTGCTGCTGTCGCTCCTGCTCAGATTTTTCTGTTTATCACAGATCTGAAAATACCCAAAGCCCCAGGAGAGAAACAACCACCAGACACACAATGTCATCAGCTTAGTTTGGAAGTTATTTCACTCACAGACAATTCCCTTTTCAACGTAGATGAGAAAGCTGCAAGTGCAAGATAGTACATGTTCACTTTCTCATTTTCCTCAGTGCTCACAGAAAACAAGCCTGTGGCATTAACTGAGAGAAAGGCCACAGTGATTGACTGTCAGGTAATTTCTATTCACCTACTAGAATGTGTGCCAGGTGAGGTGAACACCTTTATTCCGAGGCTCTGTGGAGCAGACTTAATATTCAAGAGTTTTTTTTTGGGAGGGGATCTATTCTGAAGCACGAAAAGATGAATCTGGAAGGTGAACAGTGATCTATAGGCAAAATACTGCATGTTATCCACATGGTTTAGTGAATCTAACGGGCTGCAGCTAATTCACTGTCAAGAATAGAATGTACTGACAACTCACAAGAGAAGAGGTTTGGGATTTTCAAGTTGATCTTAAAAGAATATTGAGGGGCTTAAATGTAATGAAAAAAGGTCACTAGCAGAAATAGTAGACAATGTACATGCATGTACATCATCTGCAAATTTCACTCCAAAGGTAAATAAATCAAGTCAGCGTATTTAGACATTTCTCTTTTTCTGTTTACTGTGATCGTCGGACTGGGGCAGAGGAATGTTAAAATATGCCATTTAAAATAAGTTTAATAAGTTTAGGTATACGTTTTTATGAGCCTCTGTATGACTTAGCATTTATGTCATTGTTGTCATTTTCTCTTCTGTGATCTAAGCATCGACTTCTTTGGCTGTTGCAAATGCTTCAGTTTATGTTAGAAAAGAGATGATTATGCTCCAGTCTGGCCCCTATAATATTTGAATTCCTTCAGACATACATGGCTTATTCAGGAAGTATAAGCACAATGACGCTGCTGTTATCTATGCATAAACATTGATAAAAAGCAAGTATATCCAAAATGTTATGGAACATGAGTTAGAGGGACATTGAAAAACTGCCCAATCAGAGCTGAGAATAACACCCTGTTATACAGGAGGACAGTTTGGGAAGTGTCCAGTATCATAGTGGAGTCTTCCATATATGGAGAATGTGAGGGTTAAGGAGGATGGAGAAGATGACACTGGAGAATGATACAGACAGAAGGGAACTCTGGGTACTTGGCAAACAAAAGCAGGAAGAGGGGGAGGAGAAGAAGTTGAGGAGAAGAGGGAGACTTGTGGGAGAGCTGGGGTGGGGATACAGTCAGAAATGAAACACCTGTGGCGGAGAAAAGAGAATCCACGATAACGGGGACTTTTTAAAACTGATTGCACTGTTTGTATGTAGGACAGCAGCTGCTCAGCTGGTAAAGCAGCAGGAAAGGATTCAGAAATGTTTTGTTGCAGTTGCCCGACTGGGGCACTCGTTCATTTAAGGTGGCGTTTTTGGAAAATGTTTTTAAACATGAATTTAAAAAAAACTTTTTTAGATACTGTGATTTGTTTATAAAATGTTTGTATTTTATGACAAAAAAGCGGGGAGAGGTAAAAATCCATGGCTGCAACTGCAAGAAAATTCTAATGTGAACAAACAATGGCAGGAGGTGGCACCTGAGGTGGCTAATCTGGCCCCGCCCCCATGGAGCTGACGAGCTGGTGATCTCATGAATGTTTGTTTGAATCTAAGCCGTCCTGATGGACTTTAAAGTTAACCACTAAATTTAAATGCAGTCTATTTACCATGTGGGGAGGAAAATAAAGGCCGAGCTCCAGCATACGGTAATAGGCCCCCGTGGAGCCCATCCATCTGCCTGTGAGCGATCATGGTTTGTCTGTGCTGGAGCTGCTGCGCAATTTCATGAAAACTCATGAATTTTGTCCCCAGTGAAGCATGTAAACAAAATAGTGTCATAAAAATGTTTTTAGCATTTGGGTTTGTGCATGAATGTGAGTTGAAACAGTTATGTTGATACAGATGTGCAGTGCAGGCTGCTGGTGGCCGATAAGGCAGGCAGATGTGTACCACAGTGTAAAATCCCACTCAGCAAACATAATCAGGCGGCGTTAGAGAAGCAAGACACATTCAAGCTCCTCTTTAAATCCAGGCACGTGCAGGATTATTCTAAAACATAAAAGAGGCAGAAGCCACTTTGTTTCATCCCCTCTTGAACAAACCATGACAACAAGCTCCACTAGAACCCCCCCCCCCCCCCCCCCAAAAAAAGCAAACATTTACTGTTTGGAAGAACTCAGCCTGCATTTATTATCTACTTCATGTAGGCTTTTAGAAAAGCACCAAATGCTTCTGACAGCGGTGACAATTGCACGGCTACACAGAAAAAGACAAAGCTCTAAATCTAGTGGGTCAACTGAAAAGGGCTAGTTTTTCCTCTCACACGAACAAGCAGTTCAAATCCAAACTTGGCTCAGTGACAAACCCAGGATACCTGGAACCATGATATAACTCACTCTGCTGTAAATGCTCTTTCTGCTTGACCACTTTGCCTCCATTTTCATTTCTCCCTTAGTTAAAATGAGAAATCCAACTGCCACACTTCAAACCCAGCAGCAGGAAACACTTCATCCCTGTGAGTGATGCCACCCCCCCACAGACAAACATGTCAGTTTGTTCTGGGCATTAATTACAGCCCCTTGACACAGTCTGTATGATTACAGCACAGTTGTGGAATGCATCATCCCACCGACTCATCAGGGATGATAGAAATAGACGGATAAGCAGGGGTTGAGACCACAGCAGGGGTGAACTGCTTCATCGCCCAGATTCTCTAAAAAACAATTTAGTGACTAATCACACTGCCATGATTGCTGCCCTCACTCTTGTTGGTTCTGACCTTTCTTTTTGTCTGCTGTTATTCTCAGTGCAGCCACCAGATGCCTTTGTACTGACACTCTGCATTTTCAACCACCTGCTCACCTGTTTCCCATTCAGCTTACAGTTTACAGTATATACCACCAAAGCCACCTGCTCCCTGCCAGATTGTGTTGCTGGACCTTCCCAACTTGCTTGTTATCTTGTTTTTTTTTTTTAGCCTGCAGCTCCTCTATCTATCTCTAATCTTTGCCTGCTTGTGAGTCTGCATGTTCATGCTAAAAAGTAATTGGAGTGACCTGTTATCACCACCAAGATAAAATACTAATTTACTTATTTAACTAAACTTTTTTAATTTAGGAACTTACTTTAATGAGTTTTGTTGAAATATTATCAGTATTAAAATTTAAGTCATGGTAACTAAAAATGGACATGGGAACTACATTTTTTTTTATCTTTCAGTCCAGTTTTTTAATTCCCCTCTTTTGTCCACTTAACACAAAACAAGTAGAGACTGTGTGACAGGACCTGTTGTACCTGGCACAGATATGAAAGACATTTTAAAGGTAATAATAATTTGCTTTACAAAGAAATTCAATTATTGGAATTTCTTATATCCTGACTGATGTGTACAACACTGTACAACAAACTTAACAGAATGCGTTGTCCTACTAAACATGCTGGTTGTATTTGGCCATGTAAAGTGTCCCTCTTTGTTTTGTGTTGGTGGATAAGGTTAATAGAGATGGATTTTTATTTGTGCCGGGGGAAGAGAAATTGTGTTAGAGCGTTTTCTATTATGGAAGCAGTAATTTGAAAAACTATTTGTAGCAACTTAATATTTATCAGTAGTCAACTAAAACATATTTGCTAGTGGATGGTTAATAGAAATGTGTGTATTCCTAGTAGAAATGCTAATTCAATATAGTTACACAGTATAGTTTGTTGTTTCAACTTAATATCAATAGAAATAACTCAAAATGCTTGACCCAAACTGCTGCGTTAATGATTTAGTTGTGAGTGTTGGTTCTCATACGATTCATGAAGGTAACAAAAATTACAAGCAAATTCAAAGAACAAATGCAAACCATCATCCAATACTGTATAACAATTTTAATCAAATTTAACATTAGTTTAACAATGTAAACCTTAATCAATTTTACATTTCAGACTAATGATGGACACTTTTTTGCTTCATTTGATTTTTTTAAGGAGAAATATGATGCATTAGAAACAAAAAACACTGTTTTGTTTTCTGCATGTATCACTGTCCATTTGTCCATTTGGTGCAGACATTACCTACATATGCAGTGTCATTATTGACAGTTTAGAGCATCATTTCTACCACTGGTGGCCTCATAATGAGAAAACTAAGAAAGTGGAACTTTTACACAGAACATTGCAGCAGCAAAATGACACAGTAACATAACCAGCTTCTCTGAAACTCCCTCCTTCTTTCCCACTTTCTATAAATTTCCTACGGTCCTTAAATCATGCTCCTCTCAGCACTGCACTGTAACGCCATACATGCAATCAGTGAGCTTGCTAATGAAAAAATCGATCCCAAAAAACTGTTAGAGATGCTGCAGGTGAGTTCTGTTGTTTTAAAAAACACTCTTAGCTCCCAACACCTCAACATGAGTCAGGATCAGTTTCTGAATGGAAAAAGCAGCAGTGCAGTGTTAATTAAATGTTGATCTCAGCCAGTTGATCTCAGCCTGCAGCCAACAGCTGATTCAGCCAGGGCACGGGGGATTACTGCCCCACAGACACATATTGGAGTGATGAGAATATTCTCATTAGTTCCCGTCTGCTTTAGTCATTTCAGCCAGTTTATGTGGAAAATTACTTCTGGGTGGCACAAGCGAAGACATTTTGTCATCAGTGTATAAAATCACTTCAGATGATTAAACGTGGCCTTCTATTGTCATCATTAACATTGTTAATCATCAGACTTCGTGTGGAGGCACTTTTAATTCAGTGCTCAGTTTAAAAGTGCTTATTAGCGCCTATTCACTTTACTGGCAGAAAACCATCCGCCTGTCAGAGACAACTTAGCACCGTCCTCCTCCAGCTCTGTCCTCTTGTTGCTACCTGAAGATGCCAGTATCAGTATCTGATGGCTTTTACACATGATAGTTGGTTTGTCCTCTCGCTGTTCCCTTGATTCTTCTCAATGCTAAATTAGTGTGTTTTCTCTGCAGCCTCTATGAGGCTCAAGAGACATAAATATAGAACATGTAATATTCTTGTCCTTTAAAAGACAGTATGTAATTTTTATACAATTATTTTTCAGTAGAAATCTGCTCTTGTGGAGAGATGCTGTCAAATGTTTCTGCGACCCACACACTCCTAGCAGCAAAAGGCTCATCAAAAATGAACAGTGTCTAGCAGATTAATTTTATGTGTCATAAGCTGATATTATATGATGTTTTATATTGCAAGATCACACGGGATTTACGGAAGATCAGTTGATCCGGGGATCGAGACAAACTGAATTTCTGGAGGGACACATATATAAGTTACATGTCAAGGTAATATATTACATATTTAGTGCTTAATTGAAGTAATAGGCTAATAATTTTATTTAATAATATTACTTTTTAAGGCATTAACATACTACGTTTTTGATTAATTTAGCAAAATGTTCCTAAAAGTAACAGTTGGTCAAGTGAAAAGTAAAATTCTGAAGACGCAGTTACCAAAATACTTGCCCAGCAACAGCTTCATATGTCTAATACCTCACCTATTCATGCTTTGACTAAATTTGGTCTGAATGTGACTAATGAGCCTTCTGAAAACCAGGAATTTCACAGTTGATTGTCTGCACATTTTCTATAACATAACTCCCCTTTAACCGCCTTCAACTACTGAGTGTAACAATCGAGACATTTGAGGAGATTCATTTAGGGAGATTAACCTATTTAGAAAGCATTAATTTTCTAAGTTAGACAATAGATAGTAAAATAATCACAGTATAGTTTCTGAACTTGGTAAAGGGCTGCTCCATACAGTAACTAGTAATAATATTAATAACTTGATAAAGTAACAAATTATATTATTGTAATACTAAGAGAAGCATAGTTAGCATAGTTACCTCATTACAAGAGGCAGGATATGTAATGTCCCCTTCCTGTGATCACATTATCTCAGAAGCACCTTAAGGGAATTACTTAATAAATGTGGTTGGATTATGTAAATCAAAGGTCAAAGGTCACTGTGTCCTCACATCCGTCTGATTCTCGAAAATTTAGAAGAATCTAATTTAGCCTGAAAAAACTGTTTAAAAACGTGATGCCAGAACAGCACGTTATTCATCATTAATAGTTGCATCATTAATTCCAACTAGACTACTCAAGGAATCTTTACCCTTAATAGATACATTCATATTAGATATCGTCAATCTATCTTTAGAAACAGGTTATGTACCACAGGCCTATAAAGGAGCTGTAATTAAACCACTACTTAAAAAACCCTGTCTTGACCCAGGTGTTTTAGCCAATTACAGACCAATATCTAATCTCCCTTTTATTTCTAATATGTTTGAAAAAATAGTTGCAAAGCAATTATGTGACCACCTGTACAGGTATATGATCTTCTCATGGCCTCAGATAATGGGCTCATCTCTATACTTGTCCTGTTAGATCTTAGTGCTGCATTCGATACCATTGATCATAACATTTTATTACAGAGACTGGAACATGAAATTGGGATTAAAGGAACTGAACTAAGTTGGTTTAAATCTTATCTATCTGATAGATTTCAATGTGTTCATGTTAATGATGAATCCTCCATGCACACAAAGGTTAGCTATGGAGTTCCACAAGGCTCTGTGTTAGGACCAATACTTTTTACTTTACATATGTCTCCTTTAGGTAACATTACAAAAAACACTCCATAAATTTTCATTTCTATGCTGATGATACCCAGCTATATTTACCTGTGGAACCAGATGAAAATAATCAGTTAATCAAGCTTCAAGCCTACAAGACATAAAGGCCTGGATGTCCCACAATTTTTTACTTCTAAACTCAGACAAAACTGAAGTCATAGTATTTGGGCCCAAAAATCTCAGAGATATGATGTCATAATCATATTGTTAGTCTAGATGGCATAAGTCTGGCCTCCAGTACTACTACAAGGAACCTTGGAGTTATTTTTGACCAGGATTTGTCCTTTACCTCACATATAAAACAAATCTCTAGAACAGCCTTCTTCCACCTATGTTAACATTGGGAAAATTAGGAGCATCATGTCTCAAAGTGATGCTGAAAAACTGGTCCATGCATTTGTTACCTCTAGGTTGGACTGTAATTCCCTACTTTCAGGATGCCCCAGTAACTCCCTGAAGAGCCTGCAATTAATCCAAAATGCTGCAGCAAGAGTGCTGACTGGAACTAGCAAGAGAGATTATATTTCACCTTCACTAGCTTCTCTCCATTGGCTTCCCATTAAATGTAGAATAGAATTTAAAACCCTGCTTCTTACATATAAAGCTCTGAATGGTCAGGCTCCATCATATATAGAAGACCTCATAGCACCATATCCACCCAGTAGACCACTTCGCTCTCAGAATGCAGGCCTACTTGTGGTTCCCAGAATTTCCAAAAATAGAATGGGAGGTAGAGCCTTTAGCTATCAAGGTCCTCTCTTGTGGAACCAGCTCCCAGTTCAGATCCGGGAAGCAGACACCCTCTCTACTTTTAAGTTTAGGCTTAAAACCTTCCTCTTTAATAAAGCATATAGTTAGTTACAGTTATGCTGCCATAGGCTTAGACTGCTGGGGGGCCCACCCCCCGATGCACTGAGCTCCTTTCCTCCTCTTGTCCGTCTCTCCTCTTTTCTCATCCCACAGTTGTCACCACTGTTTGACATTAACTCTGTATGTTTTCTCCTGTAGTTGTCTTTGTCCTGCTCTGTCTCCCTCTCTTTGTCCCTTTCTGCAGGTGTCCCCGGCTTTGAAGCAGTGTGTTTCTAGTGTGCAGCTACTGGTTCTACCAACCTGCCCGATGTCTTGTTGTTGCTTTTGTTGCTCTTTTTCTTTTCTCTCTTCACTTTCCACTCACCCCAACCGGTCAAGGCAGATGGCCTCCCACCGTGAGCCTGGTTCTGCTGGAGGTTTCTTCCGTTGAAGGGAGATTTTCCTCCCCACTGTTGCCTAGGGCTTGCTCAAGGGGGAATTGTTGGGTTCTCTCTATACATATTTATAGTCTTGACTTTATTCTGTAAAGTGCCTTGAAAAAGTTGAATTGAATTAACAGCAATGTGAGTGCTTGACACAGGCATTATTTGTGGGGCTTCTAACAGTTGAATAAATTCTCTGAGATCTAAACTACATTACTGGTCTGATCTAGACTGAAAGTATTAATTTTAGCTGAAGCGTTTGATGTTGTCAGATTGTACACTAATTATCACACATATCAGGAAATGTTAGGTTAATCATACCATTTCACAGAATGAAACTCCTCTCTTGTCTTTGACCATGCAGTGACTTGGAGTCAGCAATAGACAGGAGGAGGGGAGGGACAAAGTTCAAGGCCCCTCTGGGCCATGAATCTTTGAAGGGCTTTTGAATGATTAATAATGTTCTTTTATGGTTCCCCTGCAGTTGAGCTACGGTATGTCTGTAAATGAGTAACACAAGTGCTCTGTGTGACTGCAGGTTTTGGTAGACCAAGCTTGTTTCCAAGGCTTTGAACTTGATGGTGTTGGGCTTAATCAGAGAGATTTGCATTGCATCAGAAGCCAGAGTGCACAGCACAAAAAACTGCAATCTGACCTGACTCACTGATTTCATTTAACTGTCTCTTCATGTGTTCATTCAGCACTGTTCCCGAAAATGCTACGTTCCTATGCAACTAAACTGTTATCATGATTATATTTGTATAGGGAGTATAACCACTGAGAGGTGACAAGCATCCTTAAGTATATTTACTTAAGTACTGTACTTATGTATAAACCTGAGCAACTAATGTAGTACATGTTATGTTGCGTTTGCTTGTACTCTAATACAGTTCAAAGGAAAAAATAATGTACATTTATTTAAAATGACTAATGACTTAACAGATGCAGATCATTAAAATAAATATAAATAAATAATAATCCATAATAAAGATAAAATAAAAATTAAATAAAATCATAATTTAACTCCCCTTCTCACTATCGTTCCACACAAAGTCACTATATAGATTATTGAAAATGTCTGATATTACGAAAGCTTCTCTAAAACAACTGGTAAAAGTTCTTCACTTATAAAGCACTTTTCTACCTATTGGCACTCAAAGCATTTTACACTGCTTCTTATTCACCCATTCACACTCACAATCACTCACTCACACACCGATGGGGGAGCTGCTATGCAGCTGGCCAACACTCACCGGGAGCAACTAAGTTGGGGTTCAGAGTTTTGCTCAAGGACACTTTGACATGTGACTGGAGGAGCCGGGGATTGAACCAACAACTGGTGGACGACCGCTCTACATTCCTGCACCACAGTCGCCCCACTGTGATGTATGTTGTGATGTTTTTATGATGTTTTAAATTGCAAGGCTGTGCAGAACAGTTTAATTATTTCAATGGCAACAATGCAAATCCCTGGAGGAACTACATGGCTTTCTTCGTTGATTATTTGTACTTTTATACCTAAAGTAAATTTTTGAAAATTTGCTTTGTAACTTAATGTGAATAAAGAATTAGAAGTGATACTTCTACTTGTTGTGGAGTAACTACAGTTTTACTTGAGTGTTTTGTTAGTGTAGTTCTGCCACCTCAGACCCTCAGCAGAAAGTGAATTGCAGTGGAGGTTGTTGGTATGGACTGTCTGGTTGTACAGTCGCACCACAGACAAGTTCATCTCCATTGTTACGTCTCTGGTTAGGTTTTGTTTGAAAATGAATAAACATGTTGTGTGAAGTTTTAGACTGTTACAACAAGGGCCCTTAGTCCCTAAATATGAACTTTTTACTCACTGCATTTGCAACTTAACATTTGCATTTATTCTGAACAGATATAGTCACAAAACCTGTGCTGTAGTTTTATTGAAATGGAATTTTGATATGTGTGCACTGAGTACCAGAGAAGGCTCCTTACCTCTTGTTGTGATTTAGCACTGTATAATCAAAGCTGAACTGAATTGTGTCCATATCACTAATGTAGCAGTGAGGCAGGTTTTCTAAATTTTGACATTTTGACAGGTGCATCCCACCTAAGAAGTTTTAATCATATCTGATTGTCATTGAACGTGTACGCAGTACTTACCTCTAAGAATTATTAGAGAAATGTGTTGTTCACTGGACATTGATGAAATGTAAGTCACATTTGATTCACAGTGAATGGGATTAAGTCCAAATGAATTACAGTGTTCATGGTGGTGAACTATGATCGCAACAATAATAACTTAAACCCTTCATTTGGTCGTTTATGGCATTTTGTTGGCTGTAAGACAAATGTGAACATGCACATGTAAAGAGACTTTTTTTTTTTTTTTACAAATGACAATTTCCACCCTGTAGTGTTCAGGTAATAAATCAACATGGTTTTATCAGTGCACTCTGGTTATATTTGAATCTGTAGCATCTGGCTGTTCACTTTTTCCTTTCTTGTGGGAATTTTAATGGGAAACTCTTTTAGTCTAGACAAGAGCTGTCACAGTAAACCACTGTTGCATGTCTTCTCGCCATGGGACTAATACCTGCCACTGCTGTTACACCAGCCGTGTCTCACATATTGCCAAAAAAGCTAAATATGCTTTGTTGTCACTTTGCTCAAAAATTCTCCTCTTTTTCATGACAGTGCAATCAGTATGTATAGTCTGAAAAGTCAGTGTTAGATGGTTTTCTGCTTGGCTGTACTGTTTTGTAGGGCCACAGCTGTGACAGGGCAGAGGTCCAGGGTAGTGCAGCCCAGATGTAGACCACGTCCATGGATGAATTAATGCTTTTCTACCTATTGGCACTCAAAGCGCTTTACACTGCTTCTTATTCACACTCACAATCACACACACACTCACACACCGATGGGGGAGCTGCTATGCTGTTAGCCAACACTCACTGGGAGCAACTAAGTTGGGGTTCAGTGTCTTGCTCAAGGACACTTCGACATGTGATCGGAGGAGCCGGGGATTGAACCATCAACTGTGAGATTGGTTGAAGACCGCTCTACCTTCCTGCACCACAGTCGCCCCAAAGCAGTTGTTGTAGATGTTTCTTGTTTGAAAGAGTTCAGTTCAAAGACCCAGGGAGACCAAAATAACATGTAAAACCACATAATGATGCAAAAATACTCAATACTCATACAAAAAAAATGATGAACAATACAAAGGTATCCAAAAAAACAGAAACCAAAGGTCCAACAGTAGACATCAGATAACTACGAACAGACATCCAATGACCAAAATCCCACAAACTGACAAAAAACAGACAAAGCCTTTCAGAAATAAATGTAAAACCACCACACACAGCCTAAAATGAGCAAAAACAAAGTGCATGGAGTCCACGTCCTGCTTGTGCCCAGGGTCCTGTTTTCTCATTATGGTCAGGCTACAACCACATCTCATTTTTGTTGTTTTGTTTTCGTAAGTGAGTTCATGCTTTTCACCATTTAAATCCTGGAGGAGCTCTGGGTAAACATTTGAGAGATCAAACTAAAATCTCTTGGATTGATTTTAACACCTGGATTATGTCTTCACATGGAGTAGACACATTTCAGTCTGTACCAACATGAACTTAAGAACAGCTGCCTAATCATATCCTGGAAAAAGTCTGTCCCTGTGCAACAAACCAGCTCAATATTTGAGTATCAGTACTTTGCTCATTGTACTTCTACTACAATATAATACTTTAATTCGTCCCAGTTATCATCCAGCATAACATGTATGCAGTCCAGGAGACATCCGGTGCATTAACACACACATCTAAATCATGTCAGCAGTTAAACCAGTGTAGCAGTGCGACATTGCACCGCATGAAACACAATTCCATCCTTGTAACACCAGCTTATGAGCCAGATCCTGAAATCCCCATTGGCCGCGATGTAGGTCAGGTCTGTGCGCTCGGGCATGATGCCGTGCTCCAATCCATTCTCTGCATCTGATATGAGTATGAGACGTTACAGAGGATGCTGATACATCGTTACCATCTACACTCTGTGCACTTTGCCTCCTGACACACTCACATACACGTGTTTCCCATTTAAGTGCTTGGGACCACGGTGCAGCAGCGCGCTGGAGCACTTGGATCGTCCAAGTATGCAATGATTTCATGCTGGAGCCAGTGTAAAATGTGGGAAACAATATGTGAAACAATGCTACTTACCCAGCATCCCGACGACAAAAAGTTTCAGCACTGCGAGCTCATGTTTATCCATCACGCTGAGAGAATCCAGTCCGGTGGTTTTGAATGAACCCTCAGCTGCGTGAACATGGACATTTGAAGCAAACTATAATGATCCCAAATGTGCAAATCCGAGTTCCGTCATTCTGGCATGAGTCACTCAAATCTCTTATTTGCGAAGGGTCTGTAGGGGGTGGGATGAGGGAATCACCCCAACAAACAAACTAACTAAAAGAACCAGAGGGAGGTCTGCACGACTGTAGCGCCCGCTTCTCTGTGCCGTGTGGTGTCTGAGCTCAGGACCAGACTCACTGTCCTGCATCCTCTGGAAGAGAAAGGGGGGGGGGGGGGGGGTCCTCCAAAGCCCTCGCACAGGCAAAAACCGCAAAGAAAGAAAGTGAGGAATAACTTCCTTTACATTCTCAGTTCACACTGAAGACATTTCAATGTCACAGGAAAGTGGATACATGCAAAACAACACCAAAATAAAAATGCATCACCGAGTCAAAATTACAGAATAGTTACAATAGCAATTTATCCTATAAGAAACAATTTCCAAGAATTTAAGCTCATTTTTCGTTTATAACCATTTAATCCGACTGTATATAAGTACGTGTCATAATCATAATATATTAATTATTTAGATGATTTGCTTATGAATGTATTAGAGGGGATCAGTAAACTAGACAAAGGGTTTTCTCTGAAACAACACTGACCTCTTCTGGTCATCTCTCACATTGCACTTCAGTGAACCTGCACTGATTCCTCCTATTTCAAGCCTTTACTGTCTCATCAAAGTCTGCATCTTTGAATGTGTTTTTTTCTATTAAGCTCAATAAAAAGACTTAACACGAAATTTGCAAAAGCCTACACAGATTCAAAAGTGAAAGTTTTTGCCTGAAAACGTACCACCTCAATTCTGTACTCAAGCTGAGAAACTGAGTATGTGCTCTAAACATGTACTTGAAGTCCAAATGTGCAAGTAACTAAGAAAGTGAGTTCTTTAATACTTTAAACACTGATGAACTTGGTGCTGTTGCCGTTGATAACAAGAAGGTACAAGTCTAGTGGGTTTTGTTTCTTCTCTTTAATAACTGACCCTTTGCTTAGTATCAATTAAAAAAGTAAACGCTGGAGACTTCTGTCCACATCACCGTGGATCAAACAATTCAACAGGTAAAAAATGTGTCCAAAAAATGTTTCTGCTAAATAATATTATAATGAGGAAAAAGATCATGGTTACTATAGCAACTTGGTGTAAAACAATGACAAGAGCTGTTAAGTGACAAGATTGAAAAACATTTTAAGTATCATTAATGGTACAATACTGATCACAGGTGAAAATATTATTATCAAAATATATTTAAAGTATCAAAAGTAAAAGTACCTTTTGTTTAGGTATAAACGTATCCTCTATGATATGGATTCTAGTTATTGATGAATTCAATTTGATTTCTAGAGGATTAATAATAACCCTGGGGAGGATCATGGTTATTCGGGTTTTTTGTTTGGTATTTTTTCTTAATCATGTGACAAACGTGCAAAAATTAGCACTGCACAAGTCAGGCCTACAGCCTAGACCTCACTAATTTACCATGTATGATTATCCAGTATTTTCACTTCCATAGTTTTGCACTATGAGCTTTCCCACATTTCTCTATGTGTCAAAGTAACAGCCTGTCAGCACAGGAAGGGGGCGCTGATCGTCCTGCAGAGACCGAGCCAGAGCTGCAGGTGGTGGAGGGTGTGGGAGTCTGAGGGACACATCACTCCATCATTGTCCTGTTGTGGAAGCAAAACGAGAAAACGAACGTTGCATGTTGTTGTTTCAAAGAAACACAAACTCAATTCCCTGATATTATGCATCACTTAAAAACAGTTACAAATCTGTAAAAACATGTGGTTTTGGACTATTTGTGTGTTTTTATTAATTTAGTGTCTATGTTAGGGTCATTTTTAGTCTATTTTCACACAAATTAGTTTTTAGTCATTTTGTGTGTATTGTTTTATCATGTCGTCTTTTTTTAAATGTTCAGGTTGTTCATATCTTTGTTTCTATTAACTGAGCTTAAAACAACTTTATTCAGAGGCTCTGGGCCTTTGGGTCCCCTGCACTTTCAAAAATCTTTTTTATTATTTATTTTAAGTTTAGGATTTGTACATGTGGTTGTGATGAGTTCATTCTAGTGCGTTCGTAACATTGTCGCTTTTTTGGGGGGAATCCACACAACAGCACTTGTAGCCATCGTAGGTGTTTCGAAATTAAAAAGCAGCCTACTAATTAAATATGCGTCTGACCATAACAGCCGCACACTGTCCTGAGGAGGAAATGGGACAGGTAGGAGAAAGTGGACGTGGTCTGGCGTGACTGCGTGGTCGCACTTGTCCCGCCGCTCACCTGGCTGACGGCAGCTGATGAACTTCAGCCTCCACACTGACAACACTCGGCTCGCTCACACTTCAGTTCCTGCATATTTCACATTACATTTTTAAGATGCTTTGTTTTGTCAGTGTGGACAGTGAAGGCGTCTGAACGGGCTAAAATAGGATGTCAACAAGTGACGCAGGAGAGTCTGAGCTCAGAGGTGGAGGAGGAGAGAGCGCGACGCCTCTGAACAGGACGGCGCGAGCGACTACTGACAGGTAAGCGAAACCGTGTTTAGACGCCAGTGTATTAAGTAGTTTATTAAGTCTGTTTTTATGCTTCTTTTCGAAATGTTCAATGTTTTCAAGCACTTTTTATGTGTCCGCTTAGCTGCAGGACTTTTTTTTTTTTAATCCGCGACGCAACCACTTCTGACAGTAGACGGAGAAACCAACGCCGAACTCCTGCTGAAAAATCTGGGTGTTTAATGCTGCGGTGCTCGTTTCAAAGCTCCACGTTTCCCGCAGCTAAAAAGCCAAACGTGGGGCGATTCATGGCTTCATTTAGGCAACTTCGGCTCTGACACATTGCAGTCGTTTCACACTCACATTTGCTAAAGCCTTCGTATCGCTGCCTGCACGGTAGTTGACAGCAGCAGGAGGCGGGAATAACTTGTGGAAAAGTAGGGATTTTTTTTTTTTTGGAAGCTTTTTTTGGTTGAGTAATTGTGTGACGTGCTGTTTCAAACGTGGCGTGTTTGGGCTTCGTTTCTAACTTAAAGCGAAGCCGAAATGAGGAAACATCGAAGCACATTCTGAACTGGTGGATGTAGCTGTATTCACCCAGCTTTTAGCGCCATGTCCTTCTGTGGGTGTTTGGTGCTGGAACACAGCTAGTGGAAACCAGCATCATCAGGTAAATGGTTTAATAGTGTCGTTAGGCTTCAGTGGCTTAGCAGGCTCATACATGCACATCCAGACCCACAGTTTAAGAGAGTTAGTGCCATGGATACACAGTGCTGCTGTCTGTGCATGTCCAGACCTCTAATCCTCTTTATTCTTTGCACATCCTCTTGCTAATCCCCCCAAACACATCTACTATAGATTTTAACAATCTATACGCTACAAAATAAACAGCTCTGCTGGAACACTGACAGTCTAAAGGTGTGTCAGCAGACAGAACAAGTCTTTCGGGGCCCTGGCCACCTTGGTAACACTCATACAGTCAAAGCCATTAAGATCTGTTTGAAACATTATGGCTGTAAATCATTTGCAATAGTTGGAACATTGCATGGGTTTGTCAAGTGTTGAGCACACACCCACACTGATCCTTGTGGTTATGTAAGTGTTAGCTGGCAGATATGAGCACGCACACACACACACCCACAGCCAGGCTGACCTCCAGTGCAGGAAACACCAACATGCTTGTGTGAAAAACACACACAAAAAGCTCCTTCCAAATATCACACTCATCCGCTCACAATCCATCACAACAAAGTGAGGCATGATAACACACATCACATGTGTCACATGGGCAGATTAGTGTCAGAGCTAGAGAGTAAAATGTAGCCTGTTGCATATTAACGTTATTCCTTGTTGATACTTAAGTATTACTTTAAATTGCTTATATAATATATTAATATCTAAATAACTTTTGAGCCTTTTGTTTTAATTTTACTTTTTGCTATTTTCATTTTCTTCAAATTGTTTGTTTTCATTGGTTAAGATTTCATTTAACATAAAATGGAGAACAACAGCAAATGCTCACATTTGAAATGCTGGGACTAAAAAAGATTTTTACTAGATTCAAGCAAATATTTACTTGTCACACAACTAATTCATTGAATCCCAGCCAGAGATACTTGTAAATTGAATCTAAATTGATTAATCATATAAATATTTTTATCCAAAACTAGTAAAAACCCTGTGATTTGGGTCTTTTCTTGGTGTCTGTCATACTATATAAAAGAATCGATCTGTCCTCTGTCAAGTCAACTCTGAAAAATGTAATTTTTAGTCCAACCAAATTAAAAACCACAACAATTTACAGTCGTTGAAGAATAAAAAGCATTGCACATATTTGATTGAAGAGCTGGATGATGTTAGTGAATGTTATGCTCATTTGTATTTTTTCAGCTCTGTCTGACAGGATAAGGTGGGGAACATCCAACTTCTGCCAGCTGTAGTACAAATGCAAACATCATTGCAAACCACACAATCACCACAGGCATCACATTTGTCACGTTACAACCACAACAAGGTGGTAGTTAATTGGGAAGTGAAATTAAAATGATAAATGGTTTTAAAAATTTTATACAGATAAATATCGGAAAAGTGTGGCGTGCATTTGCATTCAGCCCCCTTTACTTTGATACCCCTTACTAACCCCCCTGGAACCAATGTCCTTCAGAAGTCACCTAATTAGTAAATAGAGTCCATCTGTGTGTAATCCAGCTGTTCTGTGAAGCTCTCAGAGGTTTGTTAGAGAACAAATGTAAACTTTTTGGCCTAAATGCTGAAACACTGCTCAACACCCTGAACACACCACCCCCACCGTAAAACTTGGTTGTGGCAGCTGTGGCAAGACTAGAGCTACAGACAAACCCCAAAAGACAGCAGCTGTAATTTCGGCAAAAGGTGGTTTTACAAAGTATTGACTCAAGGGGGCTGAAAACAAATGCACGGCCCACTTTTCACATATTTATTTGTACAAAAACAATTTAAAAACCATTTTCCTTTCACTTCACAATTTTGTACCACTTTGTGTTGGTCTATCACATAAAATCCCAATAAAATACATTTGTGGTTATAAAGTGACAAAATGTGGACATTTCCAAGGGGTTTGAAAAGCATGAATAGGAATGATCACTTTGAGAACAAGCAGGGTGGAAACATCACTGTGATCTCTGCAGACAGATGTGTGTTCCACCAGTGACAAGCTGAATAAAGTTGACTCCACACTGTTTACATTCGTTAATAAAGAGATACAGCATTATCTCTGATTATGGAAGTGAAATTTGAACCATTTACAGTCGTCTTTCAGTCTGTCCCTCTTGCAGACGCATTTTCTAAATCAGAGCCACAGCAGTCCCGTAAATTGCTGAGGGTCCACATAGGCGGCCATTCATGTCACATCTGAAGGCAACGATCCCCCAGAAAGGCCACAGGTGGCTTCAAACCTTTTAGTTTTGAGACTGCAGCATTTACCACTGTTGTCACTTAAGACAGCAAATATATTTACCTATTATCTACTTTGCTTTTAAGCTCAGTAATGTTTTTTTTACATACTATGCAGCTGTAACTCACCGCTTACAAGTAATAACTGTCTACACATACTGTAATATTCAAATGTAACATGTTTAATGTTACTTAAACAGGCTCAGCAAACAAATTAGTACTGAATAATCCAAAGGAGAATCACAATTAATCAGCAAATCTGTATTTTTGCTCGAGCCTTAGATGGAAGTGTATAGAATCCATGCTACAATTATATGTTGAGCAGATTGAAAATTCCCTGTGGGAGCTTCTCTGGAGCCACATGAAGTTTGATAGAATGTTAAAGGATCCTTTACTCTCTGTTTTATCTAACTGCTGTGTTGATCATTTTGTTATCATTCTCCTTAACTGTATTCTATCTTTTAATTCTGAAGACATGAACACAATAAAACTTTATATGCAACAAAGAAGAAGAAGAAAAAAAGAAATTCTGGTTGGTTAGAAGGATGAGACTCACTCAAATCTTTTAGAAGTGAATAATTCTGCCGTTCATTAAGTCTGGGTCACATCAGCAGGAGCAGCTCTCCATGCTAAGATCGTAGGATAGAAGTTTTGGAGTATATTTCTGGTAAAACTGTATGTTAATGTATAAAAGTAAAGGTACTCCAATAAGAACAGTATATTTAAAAAACTATTGAATTTGAGGCTTTTTATAACATGAACATCCAAGTCAAGTCCAGATTTTCTTCTCTGTGGTTACACAGCAGCTTTACCAGCCGAGCTGTATACAGTCCACGATATACTGTATGTGCATAAAAGCACCACGCAGATTATTTTTACACTACACAAGTCTGTCCTGCACCAAAGCTCCTGCTGTTGGTAAACTATGATTTCTGCGTAGACACAGCATAAGTTGCTGTCCTATTATCAAACAGTGGTCTGATCTACTTAAGGGGGGACAATGAAGGGTGTACTTGAGGATCTACTAGGGCTGTGGCAGCACAACATACGGGTTTCCTGGACAGCTTGATTAATCAAAAGGCAGTTTCAGCACTGCTGCCAGATTCTTTGCCATCAGATTTCACACACTTTGTACCTGTTAGCTAAGGTGGAGCTCTGGGCATAGCCAATGATTGAGCCAATAAACTATGCAGTGTCAGTTTGCAGAAGAGTTGTGTAAATTGCAGCACCTCTTCATCCACCCTCGTTGGCCTATCATTTACCGGTGAAATATTTCAAACACGATTAAGCTCCAGCTTTACAAGCACTAATATGGCTGAGAAGTTATAAGATTTCTTCTGCTGCCTCAGGCAGAGGCAGTACTCAAAAACACTCAGTGGCATCCACATGGAAGGTGTGTTGGCATGAAGATCGCTCACCCTCCCTTCTTGCTATTGTCAAAGTTTCTCCTTCATGTCATGTCATGTCACCTTTTTTAAGAACCGCGATGATTATGCTCTAATGAGACCAATGCGTTGTCCCTGAAGGCAAGGTGGATAGAGAGATGTGTATCTCTGTATGATGAGTTCAAGAAAGGTTGAGACTTTGTAAGCACACTATGCACATGTTACATGTTACATAAAGAGGTAATTTCCAGCCACTTACATTGGGATAATAGGAGAGAATGAGCCTGGAATGTCTTGGGACAGATACTTGCTGTTGTTGAACTGCTGTTGTGTCAGATGTTTTTGTCCTGCTTTCACCAGTTGGCACCGAGCATGGGCTCAGCACTGGCTTGTAACTGTGCATATCCATGTTTTAGTGACTGTGTGAGTGGGTGTGTTAGCTCTGCACTCCAGTTGTAAGTGAAAGTGTGGAGTGAGCAAGGTTGAAAGCTTGTATAACCAGAGCTAATCTATCTCGTGATAAGATGAGGGAAGTGTGGCTCATTTTCCTGCCTGCTCCTAGTCTGTAGCAGTTAGATTACAGTAGAAAAAGCAAAGGCTAATAGATGCTTAGGGCGACATGATTGGACTAAAGTGTGTCAGAACGAGCTGATAAGTGTATTTGATGCGGGTAAATATTGTTACTGTGGAGAATGTAATTAAAGCTCAATACAGCTCGATCATGTACGATACCAAGTGCCAGTGGTCAAACGATGTCAGCAGCTGTGTCACAACACATGTTGACCATAGAGACACTTACTCCCCCAGCTACTACAGCAGGGCTGTACTTTAGGTAATGTATAAAGGCTGGAACCAGCATTAGCATTTGTGCATGTTAAAAGGCTGAATAGATTAATCGAACATTAGAATTCATGTAAGCAGCACAGTGGAGTAGTGGTTATTACTGCTGAAGGGTCCCTGCTACAGAACCAGGTCTGTGCTTATGTGGCTTTTTTCTCCTTTGGGGATTAATAAAATATTCTAAGCTGCTAGGTTCTTCAGTGGAATGAGCAGTTGATGTGTGTAAAATGGATTGTTAATTTTATATATACGTTTTTTTTCCAGAGCACTGCAGGATGAAAGATTTGAAACTTTCCAGCAGGGCAACCCTCGTGGTGACGACAACGCAATTGGTCAGGGTGGTCTCCTATCAGCCATCAGACAGCAGGAAACACATAAAGGTTAAACACACACACATCTGAAACAGCGTTTGCAGATACCACATATGATCAGCTGATGGTATTTACGTTAATCACCTTTTGTGAATATATTACAGCACTAATATTTGGAACAGACAGACTGAGACAGGAAGAGGAAGCTGCTCACTGTAGGGATGAAGTCCAGATCCAGAATCCTTCTAGCCCTAGATTTACATCCTGCTTCTTCTTAACACTTTCCAAGAATCAAAACCTTAACAAAGCAGAACGGAAACTAAAGAAGTAAGTAAGGATAGGAATGTATCTGGTGAAACACGTGACATTCAGTGCTGATCTTTATCAGTTATTATAATACTTCATAGTTGGGGAATTATCCTGGCACTCCGTGTATGGTTTGCTTTGCCCTGTTTGATTGCATCTTCTGCCTGTCTGTGTGTAGAGTGTAGATAGATGGACAAAACAGCAAATGTTTTTATTTGAAATTAAAGTTGAAACATAGATGTGCAACGTGAATCAGCATCAATACTTTCTTTGGATCTAAATTCTATCTAAATTTAAGCCAGTTTTATTGTGGATCTGATTTCAAAGTCAGGGTCTCTGACCAAAAATTCAGTGTTGCACCAAACGCAAGTTTTCCCTTGAACTTAGTTATTTCAATAGACCTGTCAATAAAGTCATGGATTGAACTGGTTTTATGTGTTTATGAGAGCACACACCTCTTTTAACTCACACCATCCAACATAACCTTATATAGACATATAGCAGTGAATGTGTGATCTTGGCTGCGCAGACCTACATGTGTAAGTCATGTGCAACCAAGTTCCGTATAACAATGTGTCTGAGGTGTTACGTCAGTGCAAAGGTGAGAAAAGTGTCTAGCTAGGTGACAGGGACACAGCGGAAAATGGAGGAATGCTGATTGTCCTGCTGATCAGCATTGCTATGGTTTATGTTTGACATGTAAACCCTCAAGTGTTTCACATTACTCGGTGTGTGAATTTGAAATATGATTCTCCTTAGTGCAAAGTATTTATTTATGTGTTAAGATACTTAATCAGTTTACACTTTTGTATCATATTGCAAAATAGTAAAATCATTTATTTTACCCTTGACTATCATGCTCATACTGTTCAAATGTTCATAAAACTAAAGCCAGTGGATTTTTGCCATGTGAAACCTAGAACCTGTACTTTCCCAAGAAACCAATATCACAAATGTTTCCTTGTCACAGTAGCACATATTACACAATTCACCACATCAAAGGTGAAAATTATTTAGTCAGTTTTTTATTGATTCTCAAACATTGTACATTGTGTCCTGTCAAATGTCATATCTATTCCTTACTCCCTTAATTTTTGATATGCGCACACCCCAAAAAAACTAATTTTCTATACTCAAGCTTTTTATCGTGCAACAAACACTGTATGCATGTATGTATGTAATCAAAGAAGTGCCATAATCATAGCTAATTTTCTGCTGGGTAACTCCAACTGTTTGTACAAACTCTAGTCCAGTCATCAGTTAAGCGATAGCTGTAATCCTAACTACTATGTCTAATTGTTTTATCTCCTGTTTTTCCAGTTTGGTAGAACCACAGAGGGCTGAGATTGGGGACTATAGCTCTGAGGTAAAGATTATCCACAGCTTTCACTGTCATTATGCAAATTAGATACTTCAATTAGGACACTTTTACTTTTTAAGTGAAGTTCAAAGCCACTTAAATTCTTTCAAACTGACATAAAACATTATAACATAATAAGTGACATTATATACTCTTTATTCGTTTCAAGTTAGAGGGGACAGGGTGTGTGTCCTTGGGAATGTCTTTCAAAAATAACCAGTTTGTCAGGAAAAACTGTCTTAAATAGCTACACCATGGGAACTAAAGCTTTAGCTGCAATCTGATATGAAGCAGCACAAAATATAGAATTTTGATCGCGCGCCCCTGTTGCAGACTTACTATAAAAACCAGGAAGTGTTATTTGCATTGGCATGTTATGATAAGCTGAAGTTGGTATGAAAACTGTTTTAATAAGTTAGAGATAACTGACCTGTAGTTGCAAAACAAAAAATTAGCGTCTGATCAAAACAATTTATGTAAATGTTAACAAAGCAGCCACTTTATTAGGTTCACCTTGTTGGTACTTACCTACACAACTGCCTTCATTCTTATTTGGTACTAAAGGGCATAGTGTGCCAACAAATAATCCCCCACATTGCAGGGTTTTTACAATCTTTGTCTAATTTTAGTGAGCCCCTGCCCAATGTAACCTGTTCTCAGCTGACAGGAGTGGCACACGGTGTGGTCTTTAGCTGCCGTAGACCATCTGAGTCAAAGTTAAATGGGTGGTGGGTTTAGAGATGTTCTTGACTATGGCTACATGGCTAAATGCATTGAGTTGCTGCTATGTGATTGGCTAAATATGTATTTGTATTAGCAAGCAGTTGAACAGATGTATCTATTAAAGTGGCCGGAGAGTATTTAAGTAAAGAAAAAATGCATTTAAATATGAATTATCTTTACTGACAAATCAATGAGCTGTGTTTTAAAATGCAAGTTGCAGTTGTATCTAAAATTGTAATTTGGCACAAGCCATTTGGTTATTTGCAGTAATTCTTCTTCTTTTATCAGGTTAGCCAACAAGCATCCCCATGTCACCACCCTTTAGAGGCAGCCAGTGACGATCCAATACCAAAAACCGTATCACTTCCAACCAAGAAGAAGGAGGACGTTATCCCAGTTATTTGCAGTGAACTGGGGACTACCAGGGACTTCAGTGTAAATCACAATTTCTCACATGGTGACTTTGGATCACATGGGTGTAATGGCCTGCACAGAATCCCATGTGGAACACAACCAAGAAGGAATAGCTCTGGATCAGTACATTTAGAAAACGATTTAAGGAACTTTATAAACCTTGAAAACCACAAGGCTGTTAAGGAACCATCCAGCCCTAGTGTAACCATGCTGTCTTCGACTGTGGTCACAGTTCTTGCTCCCAACTGGAGCAACAGACTACGACGGACCAAAAGGTTTGAGGGAAGTAGCACTTCAGATGCCCAGGGAAATGTACCTGATGTGACAACACAACAGGAAGGCTTTCAAGAGCTTCAAAACCGACATTGTATGGAGAGGGTGTTGACAGACAGATTACAAGCCCAACAGAGGACCCCATCTTTATGTACCAGGAGCAATACAGTGGGCTGGTCAAGCAAAAGTGGTCCTGCGAGTTTAGACTATGAATCTAAAAGGAAAATGCTTCACACTATCTCTTTGGATGTAAAATCTGAAAGGATGGAGAACAAGAGAATAGCAGCAAGTCTAGTTGCATTGCCACTGTCTCCCCTCTCCCTTAATAACCAAAATGAACAAAGGAGAACTCCAGAAACTGGTCATCAAAGAGGACTCTTAGCTTCAAGCTCAAAACCAACAACCAGCAGTATGCTTCTGTCTTTAAGAAGATTCAACTCTAATGGCAGGATCTCTAATGCAGGCTCCACCTTCACTAATAATGAGCAAGATAAGTTAAAACCCCTCCTTTCTCCTTCAGCTGTTTCTTATAGGACAACTGAAACCGGGCCAATTCTTTCCCTATCATCCTCCAATCACAGAGAAAGGAAAATATCTGAAAAACACTTCTTTTCACCTTCATCCATAAACAAAGACATTGAGGACACATTGGTTGCCCGACAAATGCAAACCAAAAGTAGAACCCAGGCCAGTGTAACCTGTTCTAAACATTCATTACTTAGTGGAGTACCGTCTGAGAGGCAGCACATCAATACAAACCTGTTCTCACAGTGCCCAGTCCCCTTGACCAGAAAATCCCCATATGATCAATCTGCCCTCATCAAAACCTCCGCTCTTCCTAGGACCACCCAGACACCCCATTCCTGGTGGAAACAAGTTACCCTGGAAGACACTTCCCCTCTACCTCCCAGTGGTACAAACATCAGAGACAAGTCAAACACACCCAGAGTTGCACCCTGTAATGATCATTCTGATTTGGCTTCTCCAAGTCCAACTGACAATACCAACAAAACAGAGTCGGTTTGCAAAGGTAATGTCAACCTTGCAATAAAGGTACAGGGAGGAACTCACAATCTCACACAAAGAAATTCACCTGAACATGAATCAGACAGGCTTGTCAAACAGCAAAATGGTTCCAATTTAAACAGAAAACCACAAGAGCCTCATAGTTTGCCCAGCGCTTTGTCTAGTTTTAAAATAGGCACAACTGCAGCGCAAACAACTCTGAGTCATCCTAAGGATCTCAACAAACATGATGTAAGTAATAGTTCATTTACAGAAAATGTAACTGAACCACCTACTTTGCTAAATCCCAAGAGCTCAAATAAACCCACTGAGAGCAGCAGTAAACTTAATAATAATCATGGCTCATCCAGATTTAACAGCACCTCCACATCTCCTCACAAAAACAACTCTGACAGGCTTAACAAACAGTCTTTTTCTCATGCTAATTCTAAAGCCATCTCTGGTCTTCCCTTAAGCCCCAACACCAAAGCTAGTTCCTCATTTGATTCTCATCAGGTGTCATCTCAGACCAATATAAAAACTTCATCACACACTTGCTCTTCTTCCCACATGCCCAAATACACTAAAGCAGCCAATGCCACACCTATCGGCTTTGAGAGAAGCTACGCCTCCAAGTCTTTCCAACCTAAAACAGTGTCCAGCCTGATCCCTACAGTCAGTGGTTCCTCTAACACAAACTGCAGCCCTGTATCCACTGTGTCCATCACTTCTTTTACCACTTGCAGTCATCCTGTAGCTACAACTCTCCCTAATCCCACCCTTCATACTCCTCTTATCAGTTCTACCGGAACATCTTCTCCCACCACCATCTCCTCTCTCTTAACACCTCCCTCAACCCCGACAATTACCAGCCACAGCTACTCGGAAACTTCCAGCTCTAAGGAAGCAAAGACATTTTCAAGCACTCCAAAAACAGACCAAAGGAAAAGGTTGGTAGAGGGAAAGAAAATGAGACGAGTAACATGGGAGGACTCTGTGGATCTGCAGCAGTCTGGGGCCAACACAGAGGTTAGGTCAGATCCATCTCCAGTCCCTTTAAATCTTCTCTCACCCTCCAGGACCCCCCAGAGTGTTAGAGCTACATCTATCTTCTCTTTTCTGAGATCAAACAGTCCAACCAAAAATACCTCTCTTTGCTCCTCTTCCCCCAAGACCTCCAGCATACAGATGGAAAGAGGAGGAAAGTTTCGATCCTTATCATCTGATTCTGCTGATTTAAAAGCCCGGGAGTGGGAAAGATCTAACCAAAGACTGAGTGACAATATGATCTTTGATCAGGGAAGGCAGGATTTTACACCCAGGCAGGAGAGGACACACTCGGTGGAATTGGGAACACCCCAGTGCCAATCTGGTTCCCCCCCGTCCCTGCCTCCTGACTTTTCAAGTGGTTATAAGCTTCGTTATAGCTCTCCACCTTATTCCAGTCTTATGTCTAGCAGGTCATCGAAGGGGGAAAGTAAGACTATAATGCCAAGATCACCCATCTTTCAACAAGCTTCTCAGTCGGTTTATGCCCCACATCTGGCCTTGCATATTGACCCAACCACAGTAATAACGTCCAAACCCATCCCACCCCAACCTTCATCTTTACCTCTCCAAAACAAAACTGCCATGCAAGACAGATCAAACGGTGGGGTTTCAGAAACTGACCAAGTCAACAATAATCAGATAAATAAGAATAGCAGCCAAAATGACCAGAATCGTAAGATATTACTTGTTGACAACAGAGTTCATATCAGCTCAAAATCTCTGCATGACGATGAGGCATTCAGCTCCTCCTCAACATGTGTCACTGAGACACTGGTTTACAGCATTAAATCTCCAGTTGACACGGAGAACGTCACGCCTAAACCTTTGCAACATTCTGCGAGTGTGCCAGTTTCTATGGAGACCAGTTTAAGTCAACAAGTACACACAGTGCACAGGAAGCAAGAGACATGTAAACCACACAGTCGTTCAAATCAGAGCTCTAGTGGAAGCAGCTCAACTGACAGTCAGTCCTGGGATGAAGAAGGCTGCAAAAGTAAAGTGAAGCCAATAGGAAAAAGCAGGTTTTTTTCTGTGGAGAGCACCAATGAACAAAGCCCAAAGAGAAGCCGGTTTGTTCTAAAGAAAAGTGTTAGCACACCGAACCCCAGTTTATCCAGGTCAGACCCAGAGCGGAGCAACAAACCAAACAACAAAATGGACCAGGTGCTTAACAGACTGAGACAAACATTCAGTAATAAACGGTCTGATGATGATCAGTCATTTCCACGGAAATGGAAGCGAGCCTCCCAAACACCTTCAGTTAGTGGATCAAGTGATATCAGCAGTGTCAGAGATGTCACTGTGGAGAGTACCAGAACATCAGAGGAGCGAGAGGAAGACATGGAAATTCTGCTGAAGGACAAGGAAACAGAGGAAACAAGTAAATGGGCCCAAAACAAATACACCATCATACCACCTGCAGCTGTTGGGAGAAAAATGGCAGGAAATCAATTTTCAGTTCAGTTGGATAAATTGGCTCCAATAACTGACCAAGATGAGCAAAATGCTTGTGCCAACATGTCTGATAGTAAAACCCAAATTCACCTGACAGTGCACAGCCCAACAATACACCAGTTCGACTTTGGCAAAGACAACAGGAAAGATTATAAACCAACAAACCAGTTTCTCTTTTGCAGAGATATCAGTCCTGTCAGTCCAAGCAGCCCTGAGCCTTCTAGTGGTTATTCTAATCCATACAGGAAGTCCACAACCAGCCCCCGGAGCCCCTTCTCTCCATTTTCCTCTCTTTCACCACACTCCCCATTTTCATCCCCTGATGTAACAGACGACAGTGTCTTTTACAGCCCAAAGCTGCCACGTCGCAGAGAATCCTCCTCACCAGGTGAACACGCAGAGGGATTCAGCCTGGGGGCTTCAAGAAGAAGCCGTGCATCTACAGGTCCTCCAAGTCCTGGTCCAGTACAGGACAAGGAGGACATGGTGTCCTGCTATGCAGACTTAAAGTATGGCATTGAGCCTGGAAGGTCATTTTCTGTGAGTTCGGTGCTGTCTAGTCGACCCTCTGGGCCTGGGCGCATCTCCACTGGATCCAGATTCCTGAGTGTTGGTGACCTCTCTGAATCTACCTTAACGTGTGGAGGTAATCTCAAGGACTTGGATCAATGGTCCTTCACACCCAAACATGATTTCAATCCCACTGGTGAGGTTAATGAGTCATATTTGCCCAGTGACCCTGGTAAAATGAGATCGCGATCTCTTCCACGATCGCTGACTAGACGCTTGGCAAACTGGAGCTCAGGGGTCCCCATTTCTCAATCTGTAATTAACACAACTTCAAAGCCACCCTGCCTTCGAAGCCCTAACATGAACAGTTGTCCTTTTGTGTGGGATACAGAAGGTCCCCCAACTCCTCCTCCAACACCTCCGCTGTCACCAGTGACCAGACGCATGTCCAACCCCTCCAGAGTTTCCTCTCCCACCTGTTCCAGCTCACCAGGAGCACTACAGCTAATAGACAGCCAGTCGTCCAGAGGACATTTGCCCTCCAGAGGTTATGTCTCCAGCCTTAGCACCTTTGAGGAGTCTTCAGACAGCAGCTCAGACACGACAACAGATGATGAGTATTACTTAGAAACAGGTGTAGACGAAAAAGAGACAGAGTTGTGAAAGCAGAACAACAACTGCTTTAAATTCCTTACTGACACTGGACTTAATGTAGAAAAAGGAGAAAAGAAAGATGGTATATAACCTATGATGTACAGTCACCTTCTTTTTCCGTCTCCTGTGTTCTGGTCATTCCTAATGTGGCAAAGGAGACTACAAAGACAATATAGTTAGTTGCCTGCAGGATTTGCTTTTCAACAGTGGTGGTTGCTGTGATGTCAAACTTACATTAAACATACATTAAATGGTTGTTGTATTGTGTATGAACAGATTTGCAGTGTGGGGATGATAATGTTTAGCATTTACAGTTTGGGCAGTTGCATGGCTGTAGTAACGAATTTACACCTGTGTAGTTATAATATTCAACCAACTGTGTGTAAGGTCAAGCTCTTGACGTAAGTCTTATCTTTAGTTACGCACGTCATCCCTCTACTTAATAGATACTTAGGTAACGTGGATACATCATACAGCTATCATGATATTTCATCATCTGTGTTCTTCGGTTTGAAGCTTGAAATGAATTGTAAATGGTGCCAGCATAACACAGATACAGTTTATTTTCTTAGACCCTTTTGTAAATGGACAGTGTTGCTTAAAGTTTTATCGTACAGTACTGTGGGATGAAATACTTATAAGTTATGATTTGTTAAGAGACATTATAAAGTGCTTCATACAGTGCCTGCTCTTATTTGCACAGTGACAATCTAAAGTCTAATATATCGGTTTGATAAATAAATGTAACACTTCCCATGAGAGCTCGTATTTGTGGTCCTGTCGAGTAGAGTCTTACTGATTTTGTGTCTAAATATATATACAGCCTAAAACTGATTTGTCATTGTGTAATGTTATTTCAGTGTTTTCCCATCACAGCATTTACATGCCATAATAAGTGAAAGCTATGCTGAGCATTGGCATGACAAACGAGATTCCGTGCCTGAGGACACCCTCTCTCCTCTGCAGGGAGTTTGTCTATGGCGTTATTGTTCACGGTGCCTTTGTGGCTGTTATATATATAGTGTCTGGTGAAGGTGGAGCTGGTAAACTGTTTCACATATTTCATGTGGGTGTTTCCTTTTGTTCCTCAGCTTTGCCAACACACGAATTGTTATGGTGATGATTAGATAAAACATCCATTAGACTGGCTGTAAAATTGTTGCTACATGCTGACTGTGTGCACTTTGTGTCCTTGACTTTCTCTTCTGTGTTTTCCCAGAGAGACACTCATAGTGACATAGTACATTCTGCATATAATTTGCCATGACATCATCTTTGAAAAACATGGGTCCTTCACATCATGTGTCATAATCCTTAGTTCACTGACTTTGAATCTCTTTTTTTCCGTGTTATGTCATCAAAAAGTGCAGCATTGGTCACATTTGCATGTTAACACATAATACACCACATTTTTATAGTACAAATAAAAGCAAGTTTGCAAAGTGCATTACAGGCATAAGAAAAAGAAAAAATAATGAGAAGATAAACATCAGACCAATCAGGCGCAACAATAATACCATCTGTTGGATCAGAACCTGGCAGTAGTTCACAACTGCTCAGCAGGTCTCAGGCTCCAAGATTAGTGTAATGTAGTGTTGGCAAAGCCCATCTGTGCCTTAAAAACATGTTTAACCTTTAAAGACTATTTTGAAGTTCACGTGTAGCCATTGCAAGAAGGGAAATATGGCAAATATGCTCATATTTTCTAGCTCCTGTGACAATCTTAATAACAGTATTTTGGACCGGTGGAGCCATACATTTGATCTCTCTGGGAGGTGAAAAGACATGGATGAGGGTTTGTGCATCCTGGAATGATTGGAAAGCTCTGGTCCTGGCCTGTGTTTGTTGGTGGTGTGAAGGTTGGGATATTAAATGACCTGCCCCTGTTGGGACTAGAATCCCAGATGACCCTGTCGGTGATTACAGCACTGTAGCAGACGAGATGTTCTCATTCAGAAAAGGTTTGATCCACTCAAAAGCAGTGACCTTACAAATCTATCCAATGCTTGAATGTATGGATGCAGCAGTAAGATCCTTTGGAGAAGAACTACTTAAGTTAGAGGACAGTTTCAACACCAGTTTAACAGAACTAGTGTCTGTTTTTGAAACTCACTGCTACATAAACCTATCGGTGAGATCAGTAGATGATTTGGGGTCTTCGGGGTCAAGCAATGTTACACCATGTCTGATGGTGAAATCTGACATAGAAAATACAAAAAACACATCTTGATCTGAGACGCAGGTTTTTTTCGTGAGAAGATTTACAGGTTTCCAACAATAGGTAATTAACTGATCAAGGGTGTGGACAAGATGATGAGTAGGTTCTAAAACATTCTGGTTACAGTCAGCTTCCATTTATAAAAAGCAAGGATTAAAATGCAAGTTTATTTCACCAGTTATAAAATAAGTACTGAAATTTCTACAACTTTAACAATTCACAGAAAGTGAGGAAGTAGATTTGTAAATTAAAGCCCCCCCCTCCCCACTCAGATAACTTTTGATTATTCCAATATGTTTATCATAGGCATGGCTCTATCGCGGGCATGGGAGTATCTAACCACAAGATCTAGGCCGCAGGTCTAATCTAAGTCACACCCTTTATTTAGAGCAGCTTAAATTTATCATTTTCAGTTTCAGAATCGACAAGTGAATAGTTAATGCAAGGATTAGAGGAACATGAGAGAATGCGGAAAGGCCTTTAGAGGTGGATGTGGACCTATTAGATGCAATATAAATAAGACCACTAGACCTGAGGGACTGACCACCCTGGCCAGAAGTGGACAGATACAGGATTGTTAGAGGTTGGTGCTGTTCTGCAGTTTCACATACTGTAGGTCTCATGTTTATCATTTTATTCTGTGAGATAATGACGAAGTACTCAGATCATTGACTCAAGTGAAAATTTACTCAAGTAAAAGTTTAGAAAAACTAGTTGTGCATTCTTCAGTAAAAGTAAAAGTACAAAACAATTAGCCATAAAAAATTGCTTAAAGTACTTTTAATGCAAAATGTCTCATTTCGCATCAAGGAATGTTACATTATTAGGTTAAAATTATTGATGCATTTTGTGTTTAACATGTTGTAGTGATGGAGCATATTTTTAACAACCTTAATTTAAATGACATACTGCTGGTTACCTTTTTACACCATGAGTGAATTTTATACCATGTGAATACAACAGAAAGGCCTTTGTGGACTTTTAAGTTAGTGTACAGACCTGCGATTACCCAGAAAGAGAAACCTGAAAATTATACATTTTATAAGAGGCGTACGAAAAACTCTTTTCACTCACGGGACGAACTGCCCCTAAGCAGCAATCTACCATTTCACACACCCACCAGTTTCTTTGGGATTTCTAAAGTACTAAGTTGTAGTGAAGACACGTCATAGCTAATAGAGACAAAAGAAATGTCACTGCGATGGCCGGGAATCGAACCCGGGTCAACTGCTTGGAAGGCAGCTATGCTCACCACTATACCACCATCGCTGTGAAAATCTCATGTTTTATCTTCGTGTCAGACGGTTCGGGAATCAGATTGGTAGAGTTTAGAGTATAAAGTGATGTCTAAAGTTCTCAGTCAACCAGTTGTGGTGACAACTGGACTTTTTACTTGGAAATATTTGGTTACTCATCCAAGTAGTTTCTTGAGTGTTGGCTACTTCACCCAGGTTACATCCTTCACGGTGTTCTTTTGTTTACAGCTGTCAGGACAATATTTTTTAAAAAGCCTGAAGAACTGAACCAATCTCTACCGACATGGATCAGACCTGCTCTCTCTTGCACTCACACAGGTAAAAATTAAATCATTATCATATGGAGATGCCGGGGATTGAACCCGGGGCCTCATACATGCAAAGCATGCGCTCTACCACTGAGCTACATCCCCTTTATAAAGCCCTGCAACAAGCCACACAGACGGCTCACTGTTCCAGACTACACGGTGACTTCTACCTGGATCAGGTTTGCTCTGTCAGTCAGAGCTAGAGGATTCCATCCTAGATTGCGGTGGGTGTCAGTGTGTCCTTGACTCTGATTTATTTTTTTGTGTCACACTCAAAAATGAAATAAAAAAAGGATGTGGGTGTGTTTGTCTCCCAAACATACATAAAAAGTTGTTCTGAAAAACTGTTCTGAAAACTCCTCTGTCTGGTTGCTATTGTTCACTTAGAGACCAGTAGGAAAACCTCCACACTGGTTCCCTTTACGTAACATTTTTTTTTTTTTTTGACTTATCTGGCTGCTTTTCAAATCACTGAATGCCAGTGTCATATCATATGCTTAAGTCCTACAGTGTACGTCAAGTGATCTGCATCAACCCGTCATTCTTAAACTGCTTGTGTGAAATCTGTAGACAATGTTGCCTTTTCCAAAAGTCTTATTTGTATTTTATACCAAATGATGCTTTATACTACATTTCATGCATTAATTTGCTATTCAAAAAAATTTTACATTCAATATCACATTATGTGTCACTGCAGGTTCTGCAGTATAACATGCTGCACATAACCTTCTTAACAGCTTCCACCCAGTAATACAGCAATAATGTTTGTTTCTCATGAGGAGCTACAGCATCAACCTGTCTGGGAACGTGAGTATTTTGGTTGCATTTATGAGCTGACTTTCATTTGCAATAACTTTTTCCTGCTGCTCAACAGTGAGTTTCCAATCAGCTAGTGCTACATTTTTATGGTGAATCTCAGATAATCATCTATAATGAGTTTATTTTGACCTTTTATCAGCCTCCCCCAGAAGCCAATAACTCTTTTTTCCCTTATCATTGCGGAGAAGACATCGTTGAGTGGAGCTCTTTGGCCATCTAATGGTGGATAAGTGTAGTTTACCTCAAATGCTTTAACAATCACACTCATCAACATGAGTTTTATTGCTTCATTTAACCTTTTTCTGACCCTAAACATTGTTAGTGCTTCACTGAATCATCCCTCTGTATAATGAGTCTGCGCTTGACCTTTTTCGCCCCTTTGATTCATTTCAGCTGTGCAGTCAGATGCTTACAGTAGCAGCATTGCAGGGTTTTGTCTCACAGAAACAAAGAGCAAAGGTTGAACTTGCCTCTTCTCATGTCTTAACACGAAAAGTTTGGATACTGTTGTCGGGTGGTGCTGCTTGAGTTTTAATTACAGCTAATTCCTCGCAGTGCATTTTTTTCATTTTGGTGTGATGATTCACTTTGTTGTCACTTCTTGTCTTCTTGTCTTTTTGAACTCTCCCCCACGACCTGAGTGAGTAAAATAAAGGAAATATTGCATCCAAAGCTTATTTTTTTCTTTATTCTACTCGTGTTGCATGGAGAACAAAGAAACTAAAATATTACAATTGTGCTACATTCTTGAAGATCCAGTGAAAGGCTTCATTCTTCCTCATCATGTGGTTTCTGTACAAAGAAAACAAAGATTAGGAAAATTATCAAGACATTTATTTTGCATCTTTCTGCACCGGTCACAGCTTTTTGTTCTCATCTTGTTGACATGGGACTCAGCGATGTCTTCTGTCTCTTCTGCTTCCTCAAGCTCATGCTGCAACCTGTGCAGCTGCCAAGATTTGAACTGGATTGTTCCTCTAAAACGAATATTAAATGTTAAGCATGACTTGGCACAGCTTCCTCTGCCACCTTCTTATATGCTTTGATTTTCAGTTGGAGTTTATCCACCAGGTCCTGAAGGCAGATCAGACCCAGTCTTCCTCTGCCGGTTAAATCAAATCAAAAAAATAGATAATTTTCACAACAACCTTTTCATCTTTTGTTTCACTCTTATCCTAATAACTGTGCTCTTTGTGTTGCCGTTCACACCTTTCACTGATTCAGTGTTTTTACTTAGCTCCACATCCAGTTCAATTTCCAGCTCCCTCACCTTAGAAACTGCAGCTTTAAGTCAAAGGCAGAGAATGTTGTGCTGTACAAAGTATTTAGATGCTGACATAGACCTGTGATCTTTCCAGGGCCTAGTCCTCTGATTTGGACAACTTTCTGACACACACTTATGACAAATTCTTTATTAATGAACCAATGAATTGTTTGACATATCATTCAGAAGGTATTTTAAATGAATTCCAATTCCATGTCCTGTAGGTGCCCAGAGGTGTGGGAGTGATGAGTGTAGATTCAGTGCAGGTGAGAGCTGTAGGGTTGAGTCTTTACCTGCAGTAAAATTCCTTTAGTCTGCCTATAAGTTCTTTGTTCTCCTCAGCAGGTGTGTAGGCCTGCTGGAAATTAAAATGTCCAGTTGAACATGCTCAAATTAACAGCTCAGTTTTCCCAGATGCAGGTGTCTGAAATGTTTAGGACACCGTTTAACATTATTTATAACATTTGTGATTTTTTTTCGTATATAAATGTTAATTCCTGAATCTAAAAGTACATTTATTTTCATCTTAAAAATAAATGCTATGCGTTATACCAGGCGCACACAAGAAAGCAGGAAATGATTCCGATAGTTTGTCATAACTAGTCATCTTTTGCATTCAAAACCTAAAAGCTAATGTTTTCATCTCATCAGCATTAAAGTGCCTCAATAATGTAAATGTTCCCTGAGCTCCAGCTACAGTAAACACAGCAACTATGCGCGCAGCTCTGTGCCAAAGTATCTGAACCGTTTTGTTTCCTCCACGGGATAAAGAAAGTCGCTTTAATCTGCAGCATCACTTATGTTAAATATAAATTACGTTGCTGCTTGTTTGTGTGTGGCGCACACTGCTTATCAGAGAGAATTATGGAAAACCATAGAAAAAGTTATTCGCACTTTTACAAAACATGCCCAGGTGCGCTCACGTGATAAATATGACAAAAACCTATTGTTGTTTAAAATGAGAATGAGAAGGGAAATACAGTAAACAACCAAAGTTAACCGCATTAATCTTTTTTTTTTTTAACAATTTACGAACATCATAGTTTTAAGAATGTTTATCTAAAATTGGAACCAGCTTGAGATGCTCTGCTCGTTATCACCAACAGCCTGTTAGAGGCTCTGTCACAGCCGTAGAACGCCTTCAAACCTGGGGGTGCGGGTCCGACCGCTGTCCGTGTGATGAGCAGCTCATCAACAAACCACAGTCACTTTACATGTGACGGAGCCAAAGGCTGAGGATCTGCGGCAGGAAGCTTCAACAACTCAACTTCTTTTCCATTTTTGGCCGAAACAACCAGAGTCTGAGCTCAGTATGGTTGGCAAGGCTGTACGTTGCTTTTCAGGAGAATAACTAATTTTATACATTTATTGCATTACATTTTATTGTATTGTTGCATACGATCACTTGAGGGTTAATACTATTTAATATTTAGAATTTAATTATCTGTTAAATTAAAATAGAGCATCTGCTTGACTTTAAAGAAACAAATATGAGTTAATATAAATACTTCGTTTGTGTCAGTGGACCTAATGAAATATGAAATTATTTTTAAACCCACATCACTAAGGCGGCACAGTAGCCATGGTGACGACGTCTAGTGACGTGCTGCTAAACCAGCAGAGCCTCGCAGTCCGGAGCTGTCGCAGTGCGTCTGGACGCTGACAGGAAGTGGGGGTTTGAAAAGTGGCCCTTCAACTTGTAACCAAGAAACCTCTGAGCGAATGAAACAGGGGCCGAGCTGAGGACATCTTCAGAAAAGCACTGTGAACTTTGACCCATAAGGCGCTTTGTTCTGAGCCTCTGTCACTGTCAAAATACAGCAGATTAAGGCGACCGTCAAATCAGTTCCTGTTATATATGTGCAAAAAATATTAACGCGATGATATTTTACGAGTTCACGACCGACAGGTGGAAAATATTTGATTATTATTGTAATTTTTGAGAGACACATCAATTTAGTTAATAAAAACCTGTGGAACATTGAAAGTATAGGACAAAGATGGCACCTGGGCCACTTAATGCTTAAATTCGGTTTGTTACAAGCGCCATGGAAACGACGTCAATTACTGGAACTAGCAGGAGCCGGACGTCTGAAGTCAGTGCAGTCAACCTGGGGTTGTAGTAAGTTTGCATGTTTTCATTGCTGGCGCAAGATTAAAGAAGCAAATGCATTAATAAAATGTGTAAACTCTGAGTTTCTCAAAATTAAAATTAGGAGCATTAGACAGATTTTACAAGTTTATGTCGCCTTCAAACCTGGGGGCGCGGGTCCGACCGCTGTCCGTGGTGATGAGCAGCGCGGCAGCCATGGCAACAGTACTGAATGACCCCCAACATTTAAAAGGAGAAACGAAGCTATATAAATTAATCCTTTTTTAAGTGGTTGAAGAGACTAATTTAAGTGCAGTTATTAGCATGAAGTTAAATAAATAACTATTCATTACAATTCATGACCATGATCTATTAAACTGCTCTCATTTTTCTCATGCCCCTTGTGACCATTTCTCAGTTTCATATACTGAAAAAAATACTTTAGTTTTTAAGGAGCATAATTAAGGCTCCTGAATCTGTGCTTTACTCTCAGTTCAATTCAACTTTATTTATATAGCGCCAATTCACAACAAAGTCATCTCAGGGCACTTTACAGAATAAAGTCAAGATTATAAAGAGGTATAGAGAGAAATCAACAATTCCCCCTTGAGCAAGTCCTAGACAACAGTGGAGAAAAAAAACTCCTTTTAATGGAAGAAACCTCCGGCAGAACCAGGCTCACGGTGGGAGGCCATCTGCCTTGACCTCTGCTGGTTTGCTGCCTTCTTTTTCAGAGGGGCAACACTATCGAGTATTGTACGTAGTGAGGCTGCAGAATTAACAAGTAGCAAGTTAATCTACTTGTGCAGGAGAAACATTAAGGAGACTACTTTTTATTGTATTAACATATGGTGAAGTAAATGATGAAAGAATCATTTCTTTAAATTTGTTAACAGCTTTTTCACTTAAGCATCTGCTATTGTGGAATTTTTCCCTAACTGCTATATAGTCCGTTATTGTAAATTCAAATGTTATTAAAAAATGGTCAGACAGAAGAGAGTTGTGAGGAAATATGGTTAAATTATCCGCTTCAATTCCATACGTAAGAACAAGGTCTAACGTGTGACTAAAACAGTGAGTGGGTTTATTTACATTTTGGGAAAAACCAATTGAATCTAATAATGAATTAAACGCAGTGCTCAGACAGTTACTGTCAGCATCTACATGAATGTTAAAGTCACCCACTATAATGACTTTATCTGTACTAAGCACTAAATCAGATAGAAAATCAGAAAATTAAATCAAAAACTCTGAATAAGGCTCAACTCTGGATTGTCATTCTTTTGGTTGTTTAATAAAACCAGCCATATTTCTGGATAAGAAAGCTGCACCATCTAAAGTAGGATGGATGCCATCTCTCCTGATCAGCCTGGGTTTTCCCCAAAATCGTTTCCAATTATCTATGTAGCCCACATCGTTTGCTGGACACCACCTAGACAGCCAGTGGTTGAATGACAACATGCGGCTGAACATGTCGTCACCGGTCAGGGGTCCAGAGAATGTTCTCTTACCCTTTGTCAGAATTTACTTATGCTGAACTGCATGATGAGCTTGATTTGTTAATGCACTTATAATTTTTACTTTGATTGGTGATTCTAAGGCCTTTATTTATTAAGTTGTAGTTTTGCATTCAAAGACCATTATCAATGTAAGTATGAATAAATGAACAGTATGTGAGTCAGTGTTTTAGCAGCCTGTCATCACCCCCACTGCTGTGCTTCCTCTTTTTCACCTGTGTTCTTATATGCAGTGTTGATTACACTGAATTGACTTTCTTGCTTTCACTTTAACATTTATTCCACAACTTGTAATGTAACAAGTCATAAAAAATGGCATTTTCTTGTTTATTCAACTAGTTTTATTTGACATGAACTCAGGCTATAGCATGAAGGGTATCATAACTCGTCACTGGACAGATCATTAGTCAAGTCAAGCCAAGTTAATCATACTGATAATAATAATCAGGATATAATTGTTAGGACTTAAGTGCAACATACAGGAGAAATTAAAAACAACCTAAAGCTGACAGAAGAAGTGGTCAGTAAAAGTTCATAATTCCTTTAAAAAAATCCTCAGCAGCACAGTGCAAGTAAAAACAAAACTCTCCTCCTCAGCATCACATCACACACCCTTACAACCAAGGAAAAAGACCTCAGCCCACCATCATCGATGAGGACTTCTGAAGACTTGCTTTGGTAAATCTATCATGACTTAACATGCTGTCTGCAACATGTCATCGGCCAACACGCGTGTGGATCAGGAGGTCTGGGGCCCTCTGCGGCTCCTGGTTTGGAGCCTAATCACTGGGCCCTTTCTCCAGCCACAATAAAAAAATGCATCCACATGTATCGAGTTCTGATAAAAGTCTATGGACAACTCCTCATTTTAACTTCTGCTGTAGTTTGTTTGTTCTTTGCCCCAGTACAGAGGTTTTAGGAAAGGAAAGCAAACAAAAACCAAAGTTGGTAACTAGTATATTTACTCAAGTACAATTCCAAGGTACTTGTACTTGTTAATGGACTACTTCCACTTTATGTTACTTGTACTCAACTACAATTCAGAGGGAAATATTGTTTGTTTTACTCCACTATATTTATTTGACAGCTTTAATTACTAGTTACATTTTGCAGATTAAGATTGTTCTAAACAATTTCAATAATAAATGCTAATGTAACAAACTGTCAGTACTCAAAGTTAAAAAAAAACAACTCCACCTCTGCTGCTTTTGTTATACATCAAGTTTCTATTGTAACACAGATGTTTGACCTAATTTACTGCTTACTATACATTTTCTTTGCCAAAATGTTTGCCATTTCTTTGCACTATCAATATGCTTCAAACTTATACTGTTGGCCTCCACTGTGACCCCAGCTCATTGTACAACACTGGCAGCAGTAAGATATTCACTTCTAAATGTATTTGAGCAAGGTCATTAGAGGATTTCTGCTTGATTGGTCTGTGTTGAAAGAAGCATTGTAATTTCATAACTACAACTACCTGAGGCACTGCAGACTATTTTGGAGCGTAGCAGGGCGAGGAGAGGCAGGGCTGGCCGGAGCACAATGGATTGATTTTTAATCTCATGCTAGCACTAGCTTAAGTTGCACATTGTGGTTTAAAGTAAATTTCTAAAGCATGTACTTTACTTGAGCAAAACAATTTGAAGTGGGGTTTCTGTTTCTACTTAAAAAGAGTGTAGTGTTCCAACCACCTCTGACCAAAAACAAGCCCTTTACCTTCTTCCAAACATGCAGATAGGAAAGCTGTGGCAGCTGCATGATCAGATAAATACATTTATTCCATGCTGCATCATCGCAACCCAATATTTTGCTTAATACCTAAAAATTCCAGGTATCTTGATAACTTATTGATTATGCATTTTAATACCATAAATAAGATATAAATAAAGCTGACTCCAGGCCAGTAGCTACATTCATATAGTTTTTCAGAAAGATGTCCATGTTCAAAGGGCTTATTTAATTTCGGGTTGTGTTGGATTTTCTGACCTCTGATTCCAATATCAATAATACCATCTTTTTGTTCATCAGAGGACTTAAAACATAAACTATGATTCAGAACACTGCATTTATTCCCTCTGTTAGAGGCTGCTTCATAAAATTAAGATGCCTCCAGACCTGGGCTTATACTACTCAATTACTGCAGTTAAACAAACTACATCTAGAGTATTTACAAAGCGTGTACTATCATAAGCCCCTCAGTCTGAGAACCTTGCTCCATCACTGTTTGAGAGTTGATCGGGAAGCATCAATTCACTTGTATATCACACAAAAGTATAAATAAATCTACTTTTGTGTACTTTTCGTACACTTTCTCAGCACTTATTGTGTAGTCTCGCACAGCAAATGTGACAAATAACAAACAGCCTATACAAGTTAGCAGAAGTGCTGAGAATAACTTGAGACTACAGCTAACATCCGTAGGACAGACTCACTGGAGAGTGGTGTGCAGCAGTGGATGCTGGTGTGTGATGTAAGTGGATCACCCACCCTCTGGTCAAGAAGAGGACAAGACATGGTACAAAAATGAAGACTTCTCCACCAAGGTGTGTGTGTGTGAACATGAACAAACACATATCTAAAGAGGAGAAAACAGAATGGTGAAGAAAAATGGCAGCTTGTGTTTGGAATGACTAGAGGTGATATGTTAGGAAGCTTAGAAACTCGTCTGTCCACGGTAATCGATGCAGCCCTTCAATGTCCATCCATCTCCCCTGTGCTGCTCGCTCCTTATTTCCTTCGCATGAACATGATAGATGAGAACATTCTTGCTGCATGCTGATTCAAGCACTGTCTATTCCCCACTTTCTGGGTCTTTTAGGTCTCTGGGTTTGGTGTAGCAAGCAGTGGGACGTTGTCCCTTCTCCTCCTGCCCAACGGGGGACGTCTGTACTGCTCGCCGTCGGCCAGCGTCTGGGGCAATGGCTTCCTCTTGCTCTCAGGGAGCAACAGAATGGACAGCACAGCCAGCAGCGCCAGTGATGAGTAGACCACGTGGTGCAGGAAGTAGCCGTAGTGGTTCCTCAGGTCCATGAGCGGGGAGCTGAGGCGACCTACGCAGCCCAGGGCAAGGACAGCGCCCACACCACTGCCCCTGTACACACATCCAGATGTTTTTACAGATTCATGACTTTTTAAACCAGGAATTACATGAAATGGGTGAGAATGTTAGTTTGTTTCATTACAACAAAAAGGATCATCATAGTTTCAATGCTAAGTTGACTTTGTGGCTACAACAGGTGCTGTGACTCCTTCAGATTCATAAATTGAGATATGATACACATGCTGTTAACTCTAGACAGAACCTGGCAAATTGTTTCCCGTTCACTGTCTTTAGAGTCCTAGAAATATTCATTTTATAATCCAAATTAAAATGTATTTCAACACAGCACTTTTATTGAAGCATTTCACTCTTCATGCTGTTATGTAACATAAGTGTGATCCCAGTTAATTAGTATTAATGTCAATGTCAGAAATCCTCTCCTTATTAGAGATTGATGTAGTGTTTCTTTCTCGTAATTTTTTACTAAATTAGTTTGGCAACACTTTAATCCTAAACAGGCTGTAGTAACACAGTTTACATCTTAAATTTAACACGTTACAATATATTCATATTAACAATGATAATAATTAATCAATCTACTTTGCTTTGCATAGCTCTTTCTCTCTCCATGCTTTGATACAGTTTCAAGAAGATGTAATGGCACTGATTAAATTTCCTGGATTTCTGCATAATTGGTCATTAAATGTAATCAAACTCTTACCAAAGTCACAAATATCAACAAACAAAATATTTCTAAGCAGATAAAACACAAACAATTATGACTAAAGTCTTTATTGAAGAAATCTATTAAACATACAAAGTGGCTTTGGACAGTAATGACAACACTAGGATTCTGATGTCAACTGGAGTCAGGTGCAAACCTGACTCCAGTTGAAGGGGGGTGGTGGCTTAGAATTACTTTGACACTATTAGATTTTTTTAAAGTCTATTCCCAGTCTATTTTTGTGCTATTCCCAAGCAGTATCAGCTTATGTGGCCCATGTCTCACAAAAAAGAGATCTGAGATTTGTATGTACAGTAGCTGGAAAGGCTTTCAGAGTAACCTCAAAGTCTTTAGATCTTCACTACTCAGACATATCCTCTATAGAGATCAATAGCTTTCAGCTTGTCCCTTCAGGAGTCACCACAGCGGAACGTGTTCCACACGCTGATTTGGCATGAGTTTATACACCAGATGCAGGGTTGCACCGGGTGGGGTAGGATTCAAACCCACGACCTTCTGCACCCCAACCAAATGCTCTCCCTACGAGCCACCAGGCCCACTTTGACATATTATCTATATATGGAGATACTACTAGAGCACATCACAGAATGTTTAATAAGGTAAAAAGAAAAGAAAATGACTGGAAGGAATCATTGTAGTTTTTTTTACATCCTAACAGTTATGGTATCCATGGCAGGAGACAACAGTGGAACCCTTGACTTTCCAAAAACAACACTACAGCACACCTTGAAATCCCATAACACTTGTCGGAAAATGTCTACATAGATGAAACTAAAGTAGAATTGTTTGATTGTTTGGAAAGAACAAAAAAAGAGAACCGTGTACTAACATGAAACTCGTGTATACTGGATAAGCATACCAGTTATTAAATCACTATTATCATTACTTTTCCATTATCAGCTTAAAAATATATTTCTTATTAACATTTGGCACTTTGATGAAGATCAGAGGTGGTGGAGTGGTTACAGCTGCTGCCTGCAGATTAAGTGGTTAAGATAGTAGATGGAGTAATGGATCAACATTAGATATTCAATGACCAATTTCTGTAGAAAACTAGATAATCTCAAGCAGTGCCATCACTTGTTTTTGCAACTGTATGCTCGCATACCATTCATGCTCTGTCACGTTCTGCACAGCATTTGACATATTATCATTATCAAATTACAATAAATAAGAAGCTACAAAAATTCTTGGATTGGTAAGAAGAGTGAGCCTCATTCAAAAACATTTAGAAATAATATCTGGGAAAATATTAAGAAGGCATTGTAAGAACCGATTCATATTAAGATATTTGGTGCAAGATTAGGGTAATATTGGGGTTAGGAATAGAAACCAGGTTGTGTGTGAGTGTGGTCGTACCTGATGATGGTGGGTATGACCTCTGCTGTAAAGAGGATGCAGAGGGAGGCTGTGGCCTGAGAGGAGAACAGACCCAGCACTGAAAAAACTGTGATGGCTGTCTCACTGAGATCTGGAAGGAAGAAATTTCAGCTTTTTACTTTCAGATGATATATCATGAATCATGATGCCCTGATGTGTTTCACTTTTTGAACCTATTCTTCCCCAGACTTCCCCGTATCCAGCAGTAGACACAGATCACAAGAGAGCAGCTTCTAGGAGGAGGTCCCCTAGAGTAAAAGCCCATCCATCTGCCCCCTCAGCCTGTGATGCTGAGTAAAACACAGCTTTGACTTTGCTACTACTGCAGTGTCCTACATAAACTATGTAATACTCATGTTCAGCCAAATGGGGGAGACTGAGACTCAGGCAAACACTGTGGAAAAACAAAGGCATCTGGATCATATTTTCTTATGGACAGGCCAGCTGGTTTGATTTTAATCTATTTTATAATGCATGAAGCACAGGGTCAATATGACACCCATGGTGAAAATCCATCCAGTATGAGCCCCAGTGTGAGGCCAATAGTAAAATCTAGTTTACATTCATTCCATTAGGATTTAGGGAACCGTGGTTTTTAAGCCTAACACAAAGGTCACATACTGGTTCTCTAACAACAAGGGGTATTTCTATTAGTCGCTTTCCTTATTTACTTCTAGGCTGACTTTATAAAAAAACAACTAAAGCCCACTTACACTCCATGAGTCCCAAGAGGATCAAAGAAGCAAGTCCTGTCATCGTCATGGAAAGAAGCAGGATGCCGCGGCGCCCGCACCTGTCCACAGTTGCCCAGAGCAACAGCCAAGCACCACCCCCTGCACACACAGACAGCAGGTAGGTCCAGTAGAAACTAGGGGCGGTGCCTCTGACATTACCTCGAAAGGAGCTGTAGCAGTGACTGATGCCATGCGAGATGAACCTGAGGGAGGACAGAGAGACAGAGTATGAGCAGGTGTGTTCTCCAAACAGGTCTTCAGTGGAAAATGGCAAGAAAAAACAGAAAATGTGAACATTGAAACACTCTGACAAGAATTTAGCAGCGCTTTAGTGTCAGTCTTCCATTACAAAGTGTGCTGTGACTTACGAGGTGAAGCCCAGCACACACATGTTCTTCCAGATGTTCCTGCTGTGGAAGAGCTCAGGGAAGGACAGGTGGGGCTTTGTTGAAGGGGCTGGCTCCGAATCCAGCTCTGCAGAAGAATATATTTAATCACAACCTGACTTTGTTTTTAATCATACCACACAGACTTATGTAGAGACCTCACAGTATTTGATATTAACGCTTCTGCTCAGTATTTGTAACTAGTATAAAAACTAAAAATGGTTTTAGGTATATATTTTTATTCTGGGGCTCTACTGTAATAGTTTTGGACAACTTAGAATTCCAAAAACTGCTTATTTTTCTAATATTAGACATTTATGCAGTACTTCTGCATCAAGTCTGTGCGAAATGCTTTGTCTCCTGTCTCGTTTAGCCTCGATTTGAGTCCGATAGCTATGTGTGGCTTGGATATGATATATCTGTTGTGACAGTCTACAGGCATATTAACAGCACAAAATATGTTCCTCCAAATTATAATTATAATAATTTGGAGGATCTAAGGTAGCCTACCCGTGAAGCTTTCGTCATCTCTCATATCTCTGTTGGAGTTTCTTCTATCACTGAATGAGTTCATGTCTGCAGATCGCTCTGAAAGAAGGAGCCAGCGAGGAGACTCTGGAAATACCCCTGGAATGCTGCAGGAGAAGAGAGACAAAACAAATGTCTGGCTTACACCCCTTGGTCACTGCTGACCTTACCCTAGCATGCACACTATCTAGATGCATTAACAATTAGTGGCTGTGACCCAAATTTTCCGTTTAGGAAAATAACCGTGTCATAAAGTAAAAGAGTTCTTTCCTTCATAATCCAGCTTTCCCCTTGCTCATATCAAAATCTGCAATTCATTGCCAGTAATCTTTCTAGAATCTCTGTTAATTTGATTTTGAAACTGCAACAAAGGCTTATCTTAGAACAGAGTTCTTAAAACAACTGGGGTGGCCCTAATGTGTTCTGACATGAGCTAATAGGCTCGTTGGTGACAAGGGGATTGGAATCGATCAGATCCAACAAAGCAAGTCAGCTGACATCAAGACACATCGGGTATCTGTCATTTCTCTGAACACAAGTTCAGGTCCAGAAAATATCCCAATGTTGATAATGATTTATGTACAAACCACGTTTTATAATCTGAGATTCATTAATTTTTGTTTGACCAATCAAATAAGCCAAGTTAGAGTTTGATGCCTGCAACATTCAAATAAAGTAGGAAATGATATTGGTTTGAAATGATATGTTGGGGAGATCTAACTATAGACAATATAAAAATAACAAGAAACAGCAGAAGCTTATAAACAAATACTCATATACAGCAACAGGCAAACAAACACAGACACCTTCATACCCATAGCTGAGAAACAACGTTAGTGGTGCGGCCCCAGCTCCCAGGAGGCCCCTCCATGACTGACAGCCCAGGGCAATGGCCAGCAGCAGCAGTTCTCCAGCTACAGTCATAAGCCCGGCCAGCATGGTCACTACAAGGCGCAGAGATGGTTCGCACAGCTCCAGACCTGAAACACAATCACAGTAAAACACAGTAAACCTTTTTCTGCATTGAATCTTTTGCTGATGATGTGTGTGTTGTTTTAAATACCCAACAATGTTAAAATACTCACGGGTGATGTACAAAGTGAGGTAGACTCCTGCACTAGCAGCTGCCAGACAGAAACGCATGACGATGAAGATGGAGGGGTACGGAGAGACACACACAAGTACCCCAAACACCACTGCCAAGGTCAGGGAGGTCAACAGAGTCTTAGACCTGCCCAACCTGCAGCCACACAAGAGAAACAATTAAAACAACACAAGTACTGCAGGAAGTCATAGTAGAGCTAATACATAATATAAACAATAAGAGGGATAAAATAATGCTAATATCTGTGTTACAAAAACAGGATCAGTGTCTAAATTCTACACTTGTAAAGCATCATTAATGCTGTTACTGCACAGCTAGTTTTATGCCATATACATATAATTCAAAGGAAAATTTAAGTTTATCAAAAGCTGATCAACTAAAAAAAATAAAGAGCTCATAATTTCGAACATAACTAAGGCGTGATTTTAATATAACTGACTTTTCAGTTTAAGATTACATCCAAGGATCTGCAAATACCCCAACTAAACAACCTACACAGATGTAACGTATGCTTGCTGAACAAAGCCTTCAAAAATAAAACAATGTGCCAATAAGCAGCTCAAGTCACAATCACTGCATGTGATGATCCACCAAATCTTGCTTCCTTCAGCAGTTTTGCTTCCAAGCTGCTGATTAGCTCTCTTTTATCTCTTTTACTCTCCCCTTTTATCTTCGTACACACTGTGTGTTCTCAGCAGGCTGCATTAGTTCACCAGTCTTAAACAACAAATGCTGTGCTCCATTGGTCAGCAAATTAACGATGGCTGTTAGCTGATTAAATTGTCATCATCTCCCTCACAAACCTCCAAACTACACCTTTCACTCAGTGGTTTACAATCAGACAAAACAGCAGAAACAGACTTATTTGGAAAACTTTGGGTACGTCTGAAGTCCTCATATCTAGCTAAATAAATTATACAATTTCATTTCTTGTGTGTAGTAATATATTTTTGTGTTTTTCTGCAGTAAATAGCAGGATTTTTCCCAAACAACGATTTCTTACTCTTGGCTCGTCTGACACAACACTCTTCCTGTCGACTGGTGGCCACAAGCTCCTGACTGCATGGAGGTAGACACAGTAAATCTGCCGTAGAGCTAATTTCATTTGAATAATAACAGCTAAGCTTCTACTTGTACTTTGTGTGTGTGTACATTAGTGTATGTGTGTTGCACAAAGGATGGCAAAGTAGTGAAACTGCAAAGTCAATGCAAGAAAGTGAAGACAGACAGACGTGTTTGAGAGTATTTATTACCTGTCAGCGGCATAGCCTAAGCCCAGACAGCCAGTCAGGATACCCAGGATGAAACATACTTCCTCCACTGGGACCAGCCAGTACTGACCACACACCAAACCCCACTGAATAGCAGAGACATGGGGGGGGTCTGAAAGTTATAGTCTGTTCGGGTTAGTACAACATATTAACAACAAGGAGAAAGCAAGGACAGGTGAGTAAACCCGGTAGATTCCAACAGAGATTTCAATGACCATATCAAACGCGTTTTACTTTGTGCAAACAAAGCTGCATACATTGTCAGTAACAGTGTGGAGTGTCTGCAATAAATCCAAATCAATGGCTTCTCCCTTCAAGGGTTGCTACAGCAGAATGTGCTCCAAACATTGATTTGGCATGAGTTTTTTCGTTGGATGCCCTTCCTGCTGCAACCCTCCTATTTTATCTGGATTTGGGGCCGGCACCAAGGTTGCCTTGGTGGCTAGGCTAGTGGGGTGGGATTTGTACCTGCAGCCTTCTGCAACCCAAACCAATGCTGTACCACTGGGCCACCAGTCAGGAAGTGTAGAAGTAGCTTTGCACCACGTATCATAGGAGCTCCTCATTGGGGTGTGTGTGTGTGTGTGTGTGTGTGTGTGTGTGTGTGTGTGTGTGTGTGTGTGTGTGTGTGTGTGTGTGTGTGTGTGTGAATAAGAAGCAGAGTCAAGCACTTTGAGTGCCAAAAGGTAGAAATCGCTATATTAGTGCAGAACATTTTAGACTTAAAAGTAGAGAGGGTGTCTCTGCCTCCCATTCTACTTTTGAAAATTCTGGGAACCACAAGTAGGCCTGCATTCTGAGATCGAAGTGGTCTACTGGGATGATATGGTGCTATGAGGTCTTCTATATATGATGGAGTCTGACCATTCAGAGCTTTATATGTAAGAAGCAGAGTTTTAAATTCTATTCTAGATTTAATGGGAAGCCAATGGAGAGAAGGTAAAATGGTAAAGGTAAAATATGATCTCTCTTGCTAGTTCCAGTCATTTGTTTTATATGTGACGTAAAGGACAAGTCCTGGTCAAAAATAACTCCACGGTTCCTTGCAGTAGTACTGGAGGCCAGACTTATGCCATCTAGACTAACAATCTGATTATGAAGTCATATTTCTGAGATTTTGGGGCCCAAATACTATGACTTCAGTTTTGTCTGACTTTAGAAGTAAATAATTGTGGGACATCCAGGCATTTATGTCTTGTAGGCTTGAAGCTTGATTAACTGATTTTTTTAATCTGCTTCCATAGATAGATATAGCTGGGTATCATCAGCATAGCAGTGGAAATTTATGGAGTGTTTTCTAATAATGTTGCCTAAAGGAGACATATGTAAAGAAAAAAGTATTGGTCCTAACACAGAGCCTTGTGGAACTCCATAGCTAACCTTTGTGTGCATGGAGGATTCATCATTAACATGAACACATTGAAATCTATCAGAGGTGGTTTAATTACAGCTTCCTTATAGGCCTGTGGTACATAACCTGTTTCTAAAGATAGATTGATGATATCTAATATGAACATATCTATTAAGGGTAAATCTTCCTTGAGCATTCTAGTTGGAATAGGCTCTAGCAGACAGGTTGTTGTTTTAGATGAGGTAATAAATTAGCTCAGTAAGATCTATGGGTAAAAAGCAGCCTAAGAGCGATTGGGGCCTTATTGATGATTCTAGCACTGCTGTACATGAAGATCTATCTGTAATTTTTGGGGGGAGGATCTGGTGAATTCTCTCTCTAATGGCTACAATTTTATTCATAAAGAAAGTCATGAAGTCATTGCTGCTCAAAGGTAAGGGAAAACTAGGCTCAGCAGAAATATGGCTCTTAGTCAGTCTGGCTACAGTGCTGAACAGAAACCGGGGGTTGTTCTTGTTTTCTTCTATTGTTTTTTTTTTTGTCCTTTCGGCTTATCCCATGAGTTCAGGGTCGCCACAGCGGATCATTGTCTGCATGTTGATTTGGCAAAGTTTTGAATAATATGCTGTTCTGGCATCTGGCATTTTTCCTTCGCCCTTTTTGATTGACTGTTGATTTTTTTTTTTGGAAACCGGTAAATTCTTATTATGGAAGCTGGCAGAAGGACAGTGGAAATGTTCAAATGACACTTGGCTGTAAAGTGTGTAAAGAGGACAACAAAAGTAAAGAGAACTTGCACTAACTTTGAAATGTTGTTGCCTTGTGTTCTACCTGTTTAAAGAACTCCGCCAATATGTGGAATATCATTGAGCATTTACACCACTTGGTAAGCAAGTCTGGCTTACTTATAAAGAAACAGGCTTTTGGGATTGTACTAAATTGCTGAACTAATTAAATAATTATTACTTTTAGGAGGAAAGTCTTTTTCTGTTTGGTTTTGGATATAAAACACATGTTTTGATTGTTGCTGTTGCCCTGCTATGACGTTTATGGAAAAATAATCATGTGTACAGTTGAAGGTGTGAACAGGATTGGATTAAGATCGGATCAGAGGGTGGGCTCAGAGAATGATGCAATTTAAGGCCATTAGACCCACGATACAAAACACAGGAAGATACAAGCACAGGATATGACTCTGTGTGGTCATCAAACACAGTAAGGTGTATTAGCGGTGTAGGTGTATTACTTATTAGTAATAAGAGTGGTACTACAACCAAAAGAGCAGCCATGCATTGCAGACAGTACAGTTACATCTGTTAAACAGAAAAACAGATATCTGCTCTCAGGTCTGACTTTTAATCACATTAAGCCATCCCACTGATTTGCACTAACAGCTGAGCTCTGCTAATGCCCCGGGCTGCTGAAACCAAAAGGTTTTTAATGATGTAAAGAGAGATATCGAGAGCAGTGGGCCGCTCATAAAAAGGCCTTGCATAATTGGAGCCTCTGCAGAAACATAGAAGCCTGTCACATAATATCAGCCAGTCTACTGGTTGCAACCAACTGGGTAAAGGGCGGGACAGCAACCTGTAGTGCTCGTACGGGTGGAATGCTGTGGACAACAGCAGGGGACAAAATGCACACAAACAGGTTCCGAAACTCCCCAGACCTGTTTAGTGACTGACTTTGAGTGCCAATCATGTTTGTACCTTTATGAAGGACTGAAACCTGCAGCCATCATATCAACAAGCACACCACTGTCCCTTTTGGTGAACTCAACTCCAACGTTGGTAAAACGTGTTTTGTCGGAATTTCTGTTCAGGTTTTTTAGTCAGATCCATGACCAGAGAGGTTTCACATGAAAAGAAACATGAAAGATGGTGACTAGAAATAGAACACATGATTTATATAAATATAATTATTGGAATTCTTTCAATCTATACAGCCACAATATTTACTGTTGGATTTAATGTGCTGGTCAGTGGTCACAATGGGTAAAATTCAATGCTGGCCATGATTGACAGGTGTGAGTACACATGGTGCTGATTAATGTATATATTGTAAACAGGAATATACTTTATTATACTGATGCAAAGAAAGCGACACAGTATTTACTCATTAGTGAGGTGAAGCTGAACAGAGGCTAACAGACTGCTGGCTCACCATGAGAGAAAGAAATACTTCGTGGACTAAAACTGACTTAGGTCCTTGTCTGATTATTCCCAATGTGTAAACTGAGAGATGGAAATCCGTATAATCTTTCAACTACATCTATATTGATTCGTATTCAAAATGCTCCCTCTGGCAGGGCTTTTCTATGTTCAACTTGCTGCAGTGGTGTGGGTGGATCTTTAGCAAACAGCCCTAATTCCACGGCCAAAAGGCCTAGGTGTGGTACCCGTATTAGTGGACACAGAAATGAAACAGCACTCAGAGGCCACAGGGTGAAAAACTGTAAACAACATTCCGGGCTTTGTTACAGATCACTGAAATACTAACTCTGAAAGAAAATGCAGGGTTTTTTTTCCTATGATCTTCTGGACTGACAATGCAAGTCAAAATGTCAAGCCCAGCATGAGTAGTCTACAAAGTGACAAAGTAATCATAGGCAATACGAAGCGTGTGACACAACCAGGATACGCTTAGAAATGTGAGAATCTGACCTAAATCTATCTTTACACTCCCATGGCAACCTGAGTTGATTGTTTTCTCTTTACTGTGTAACATCCTCCAAGAACGGGGTTAAGAATTTAGATGAAGAATCTAAACCTAAATATCTGTACAGGCTTCTTTTTCAAACTTGTCAATATTCCTGGTGTAAGACCCAATGCTATTTAAGGCCATGGTGATCTTATATTAACCAAATGTTCCCCTTTTCACTGGAGCTAATCTTCAACCTGTGTGCTGTCTCTACCAGGAAGGGAGTTACACTTACAAAGGTTAAAGATACAAAGTTGTGGGCTGAAGGTTGAGTGAGTGAGACAAATCATTAATTTTCCCCAATCCCTGTTTGAAAACAGTTGCTCTGGTGCCATTGGGCATGGCCTTTAAACACATTTAAACACATTTAAACACATTTAATCCCATTTACGTAGAACCTGCTACTGATCAATTCCAAAACCCAACTTTTAGGATTTACTGTATAGATTGGTAATCCCCCCTCTGTCTGCTTCAGTAATAATCTGGTGGTAAACAGGGAGGTCCCTCTGTTTTAAAGGAACTCTAACCTCTAAACTTTTAGACATGTCTCAGACATTACTAAAACCCTTCTTCTATAACCTCTTTCATACAACTTTACAGTGATTTAGGTAAAACTCATTTCTCAACTCATTTCCAGCAATGGTGGAGTGAAGGTCAAACAATGCTTGGTTTAATAACAAATAATTAAAATGCACTTCCATTAGTCCTGTAAGTAAAGTCAAGGCTTTGGAAAATCATTAGCAGTTATATAACATAAAAGCCATTTAAAGCATATGGGATGAGACCTAAAATTCACTGGCTTGGTCCTTTAAATCTTTAGTCTGACTCAAGGGTACCAATATGGGCAGCTGTATTGCAAAAAGAGAGACTCCAAGCTCAGCAAGACCCTCCTGTGGATAAATACAGGATTAGTTCAGTCCACACATAAAGAAACATCTTGCCTGAAACAGTGAAGTGGACAGGAAGCAGGATCCCCGGCCCAGGCTTTACCTCAGTAACGATGTTGTTCTTCAGCCCCTCTGTGACGTTGTAGTCCCAGCCGGCCTCGCAGTTAACCACAGCTGACTGGCTGCCATTGACATACTGCTTACACTGGGACAGGCCTCCCCTGTCCCCTGGCCTCTCTCCCTTCTCCCAGGGCAGAGAGGCATTCAGTATCTCCGGTGAAGGCAGGGGCCCTGGGAGATGGCAGCGGTGGGGCGGCGACAGGGTGATAAGGGGATCAGAAGAGAGGAGAAAGGCCAGGAAAAGGTTGGGCAAAATGGAAAGAGCAATCAGCACTCTCTGCTTCTTCCTGCCCAGAGCCAGGACCATCACCTCACCCGTGGGAGGTAAGGAGGGTGGGGCAGGCAAAGAGGAGGAGGACGGGGCTGGAGAGGAGGGTATGGGGGATGAGGGGAGAGACGGAGGGGGAGCAGGGCATGGGGAAGGCGAGACGAGTGGGGGAGAGTCCGGAGATGGCATCATCAGGGAGTTAAAGGTGGAAGCTGTGGTGATGGTCAGTAGAGAAATGTGGGAGCGCTGTGTGGAAGAAAAGAATTACACAGCATTAGTGTACATCAGTATATGCTAGTACTCTGACGGGTGATGTGTGGTTTTTAAAAGGGCAACGATGTTTAGGGACGTAGAACAGTTCAAATCCTAGGCTTGTTGGTTTGATTCCTGGCTCCTCTTGTCACATGTTGACATGTCCTTGAGCGAGAAACCAAATCCCAAATTAGTTGCTTAGCGAGTGTGTGCCAGCTGCTAAGCAGCTCCTTCACTGGTGTGTGAGTGTGTCATTGTGAGTGTGAATGGGGGAATGAGATGCAGTGGAAAGTGCTTTGGGTACCGATACGGTAGAGAAGTGCTATATAAGTGCAGACCATTTAGGAGACATGTAAAATATTTTATGTCATCTCTTTACCACCAATATAGCTTCACCACATGTTGTGCGTCATTTGCAGTGTGGACGTTTAAGGTAACAAAGCATTTTCTCTAACAGCTCCAGAGTAAGAGCTTGTGCACCAGGTCAGTGGACAAGTTGGTCCCACTATTTTAAACACAAAAGAATACTTCAGCTTATGTCATAGAATATTGAAAATCTTTGAAGATTTGAACTCGATAAAACGAATCACCTTAGGCTTGACCAAACTGTGATGATTCATTTACTCTATTTTATCCCACTATTGTAAAACTTAAACCGCACAATCTAAGCTATGTGGTTGGAATACAACAGCAACTGGGTGTTTTGCGTCTTCAGCAGCTTTTTCTGTCAGTGCACACGTCTGTTTTCCACTCACAGGAAGTCTGACAGAAAGGACTCCTACAGGGTTATATAAGAGTTTTGCCCGGGAGGGGAACGGACGTGGGGGAATGTAACACACCGGGAGCTGCAGGCCTCTGTGGAGGCACTGAAACACACAACAGGGCAATGTGTACACAACATAATGTTGTTTTTTTTAAAAACGTGGATTAGAACCTCTCCTGACTGACAGCTCTTATTTCAGCATTTAAACGATAAAACGTAATATAACTTACCGTTTAAGGTGATGCTAAATGTGTCCCAGGATCCAGCTGTGCGTTGTCTCCTCCAAATATCCAGACATGTCGGGGCGAGACGGTCACCGTAACGTTTTCTCCCCTGCGCCTCGATGCCAGGTTGCTTTGTCTGTGAAATGAAAATACATGTCTTTCCCGGAGAAGCGCTGCTCTTTCTGATAAACACCGGTTCTGCCTTTGGCACGGAACGGACAGCGAACTGCCGTTAGTCCCAAGACGAGCTGACGTTGACCCCCCAACACTTTGAGATGTGATGATGCCCGCTGGGGATGCTCCACTTCTCTCCTACCTACCGTCGCTGCTTTTCAGTCTTGTTACTGAGTCAAAGTTTCTCCCTGTCCACATTAGATATAATAATGAAATAACGCAATACTGTGCCCGACATAATCTTAAAGGGGAACACGTCGTCAGTGTGCCGGTGGCGAACAAAGAGCGACTGGAAATGCATTGGCAGAAGCCTTGTTAAAGGGTCCAGCAGCTTCGGTACACTTCGAGAGGAATCGGCTAATTCCGTCATAGCGACATCTCCTCGTCTCACCGCTGTCAAAGATCGTCTATAATGAGCTAGTTGGGGACTGTGACAAATTTAACCCTCCATGCAGTTTTGTGTACTTATCCGTCCCACTGCCTCTTATGTGCGGGTGTTGATGGGCTATATGTCATTTGATACAGTGCTTATAGACATTAGTAAGGAAACGATTTGCCATAAAATAGTAACTATTCTGAACCATCTTTAAAACCAAAATACCTCAGACTCTAAGAAAATGTGTCAGGCGTATTTATTATTTATGTATTATTCTTATCTTAAATTTACGTATTTTGGTGAACTTGAAAGTTTTTCTGATATCGAAGAGGATTTTGAAAAGGTTTTCTGGCTTTTACATTTTAGCATGACAACAGTGTAGTCACGTGTTTGTGCAATGGTCGATACATATTCTACATTATCAGTAGGTTCTAGTTTTCGTTTTAGTTTACGTTTATTGCAGTTGCCAGCAAAACGTTTGCACTTACCAAAGAAAGTAAAACAAGTACCACGTAAAGTAAAGCAAGCAACGTTTACGGTTTAAAAGTTTTTTGTTTCATTGATGTAGTGTGCCAGTCTCTTTGTAGAAACAGTAAAAGTAGTCCACAGAATCAGTGGCAGAGGGAGAAATCTGTTCAGTTTCCTCTCTGTACCAAAGGAGACTCTCGAGGTACCGCAATAACGACGCCCTCTCGTGCGAAGACAGTCGTACTTGCACGCGAAGTATGGCTCTGGGTTCGGCGCAGTTCCTAGTAGATATTTTTATTGACAAATAGTTTAATTGATATAATGTTAAATTAATACATAGTTTAATTTGAAAGTTATAAATCGATGACCTGTGTTTATAGCCATGGAAAATATAAAATATAAAGGGATAGAGACACATTTAACAAACGTGTCATTTGACGTCAAGTTGTAATTGGAAACGTTTTGTATTTGTAAAGAATTATGTTCTGTGTGTTCTGTCAATACACTCGATGAACTGGTGTAACCCCATTGATTAAACCACCGTGTGGAACTATCGAATTAAGCACATTTCCACTCCGCTTCTTCCTGTCGTGACGCGAGCGGAGCTGAGCTCGGCTACAGGCGTTGGTCTTCAACTTCGGCTGCGTTCGTAGATCACGTGACTAGCATTTTCACGTTCACGTAGTGGTCCTTTCGAGACTCCCTCCTTCGCGGGGTTCCGGTAAGATGGAGAACTGAGCAGGTGTACCTGTGAGTGCGTCGGACGTAAGTTCCTTTAAATACTGTATTGAAGCTCTCTTCCCACCGAGGTTTCCCTCTTATTGACAAATCTAGCCTCAGAATTATAAAAATGGCCCCATCAAAGTCTAAATGAGATAATATTAGTCCACTTGACCAAAAAGATGAACACGACTGCGCTAAAGCGGACCTGATGGATACTGACCAGTCCACCACATCTAAACCGTGCAAAGGAGCTCATCCACGAAAAATGACAAAACCAAATGAAGGATGAAGTCTCAAACAATTCTTGAAGCAATTAATTATCTACAATAAGCCTAAGCAGAATTGTGCTGCATTATCCAGCCTCACCAGGGCATAAGAGTTTAACGCAGCACAGTTCAAGGATTGTAAAGATAAACTGAAGGAGATGGGGGGGAAAAGTGGAACATTTACGAAAAGAAAACTGGGAATTACAAGGAAGGTCGAGAGAACCAGATCGTTATACACGAAGATGGATCGTCAGGATCAAAGGAATGATGGAGAAGATTAACGCAGATACAAGAGAACAGGTTTATCCGCCTGCTCGGCAAGATGGCTCCTAATTTGGAACAGAAAATGGATGACATCGTGGATACAGTGCACCGGGATGGACAGAAAACTGAGAACAGAACACGCAGCAGCATTGTCCAGTTCACAAAACGTCTCCACAGGGATTCGCCCTGCACGTTTGTGGACGATCTCACGAAGGAGGACAAGAGCAGCGGTGCGAGGGGGAGGGAGGGGGCTATTTCCGCGGTCCATTTGGATAAATAAACGGTCGTTTGATTGAGGTTTGAAACTAATTACGAAAGTCACCTTGCCAGACAGAATGACTAGTTATTGTTATGTGAGTTAATAATTGAAAGAGGAAATTCCTGCTTGTTCTTAAACTAGAACGTAGCTTTCTTTAAGTTATTTGTTTAACTGTTAATTTTTCTCCGTTGCTGCGTTGTTGACCAGATGGACACTTTGAAAGCCAATTTATCTTTTCTATCTTTGAATGTGAGGGGTCCCAAGGACAATGTGAAACGAAAAGCTATTTTATATTGTGTTGTCCTGCAAGAAAGTCACTCATGTACCTCAGATGTTACAAGTCAGTCGGGAGACAAAATACTGTTCAGTCACTGTTTTAATAGATCAGCGGCTTTTGCCATTTGCTTGAATCATCATCATTACATTGAAATGTAATTACACAGAAGACAGATGCAGTTGTTTTGAATATAGGTTCAATAAAGTTTCGTTTATGATTTTAATGAACATTTGTGGTTATAATAATTTCCAGAACAATACGTTTTTACTGTCAAAAATCTTTGATGTGGTTACTGAATTCAAGGATCTTTACAGTACTAATCTGGTTGTGCTCTGAGATTTTAACATAGCACCTGATGGTAAAACGGATAGACGTCCTCTCAGGATTTCCAACAGCCCTCATAACACATTTTTCCTTTACTTCTGTAATATCCACTGATTGATATCTGGAGGAACAGGGGGATACAAGCCAGTGTTCAGGCATAAAACCTGATGGGAATCTCAGATTCAGAAATTACATCAACACCTGAAATGTGTCAAAGGTCTATATATCAAGTGCACCTACCACTGATCATTGTTTATTAATATGCGACCAAAAATAGGCACCACCAAGAGAAATACTTTTTGGAAACATAATGCTGAATTGTATGTAATGAATTTTGTTTTTATTTATTTTTTGTCCTGTAGGTTTATCCCGTGAGTTCAGGGTCGCCACAGCGGCTCATTGTCCGCATGTTGATTTGCCCTTCCTGACGCGACCCTCCCTAATTTCTACCGGGCTTGGACCAGCACTGCACAGCTGGGGTTAGAATGTTGGGGGTTCAGTATCTTGCCCAGAGACACTTTGACATATAGCCAGGACAGGGAATCGAACTACTGACCCTGTGGTCTGTGGAAAAACTGCCTATAGCACTTGAGATACAGCCGCCCCATGCAATTGTTTACGATGAATACTGTAACTTAATTAGGGACTTAATGTGATAAAATTTTATTCGACAATTGGAAGCTACTGCAGCAGATGGGAGGTTTTAAAATTAATAGACAAATTTCAATTAACTTTGAAAAAATAAACAAAGAAATTAGACAACTTGAACAACTGGTGCAATATATTGATGAACACTGTCTTCAATGCAGAGTCATAAGATCCAGGGCCAAATGGATTGAAAAGGGTGAAAGAAATACTGCTAATTATTGTGGTGTGGAGAAAAGAAGAGAAGAAAGAAATGCTTTTGATACTTTTATGAATAATAACATTGAATGTAATAACCCTAAAGTAATAAGTGAAGAAGGATTTATACTCTGTGTTTGCCTTCTATACTGTTCTATAAAGCCTCTTATTCCAGCTATTAGTACAGACTTGATGAATTGACATGTTTGAACTGGACACTGAAATCCAACAAATGTCTTTACGGAAAGCTCCAGGTCAAGATGGCCTCACTTCAAACTTTTACAGTGTTTTTTTTTTGGGAAGACATTAGAACTGTTGTTCTATACTATTCGAGAATGTTGTGCTCTGACAGCTACTATGAAACGGGTTGATAACCATAATCCCCAAACCAGGCAAAGCACATTGCTGCTAACAGACTTAAAGAGGGACTCAAATTATCGGTGAATCACTGATTCCTTCCTTCGAGGTCGCTCCATCCACAACATCGTGAGATCGGAACATCCTTTTTTGTTAACCACACTAAAACACTTTGGGTTTGAAGAATATTTTAGTGGGATGATAGATATGTTTCATAATGATATTAATACTTCTGCTATTACCCTGGGGAACCTGTTGAAGATTGAAGTCCAGAGAGGCATCCGTCAAAGGTGCCCAGCTTCGTCCCTGCTTTTCATTATGGCTGCAGATTTGCAATTATGATCAATAATTTTTAGTCATTAGCCAACTGACTAATCATGCAGCTTATTTCTTAAAAATAAGGGTGAAATTCTAGAAGCTCTAAACACTATTTCGTCCTTCGCAAAGGCCTCAGGCCTGCACTTAAATCGGAACAAATGTGAACTAATGGCATTAACTACTATTCAAGACCCATTACAAATTAAGTCAAGTATTTAGGGGTAAGTATCTCCAAGGACTTTAAAATTGTTTTACCACATGGTTACAGAGAGACCTAAATATATTTGGAAGAATTTTACTATCACAAATGAAAGGTCTGTGATGATTCATCTTCCCAGTCTACTCCTTAGAAATCTCTGATAATATAATCCAATTGATTAACCAAAATAATTGCAATTTATTTGGAAAATTAAGCACCGTTATATAAGAAAGAGTGACCATTAAATCACTAGACTGAATTCCATTGATTTTCATCTTATGAATGGTTCCTTAAAACTCAAGTGGCTACAAAACTTCATAAATCAGTTTTGGTCTTTTTGGTTTAGGATGTAGAATATTTATTAAAGTGTGATTTTTAGATTAGTAAATTGCCAATTAAGTTATCACAATTCCTTGAATAAGTCCTCCAGTACTGAAAATTCTGTTTTAAACATCATGTCTCTCCCCATAAACTACCAATTTGGAATAATAAATGCATTTTAATAACAAATAAATCATTCTATTTTAATGATTGGATGGAAAAAGAATTAAGGTCACTTCAACATGTTAGACTGATGACTTCAGGCATAAATACAATATCACCTTTACTATTTAAGAGTTTTATACTGTTATTAATATAACTCCTCAAGCCCTTATTGGAACAATTGAGGGTTTTTTACTTTATTAATTAACAATATCTTAAATATATCCAAGATTGTATATTTAAAACCAAGACATGTAACAGGATGCACTTTCCAAAGAATGTTCTCCCTTCTCTCGAAAAAGCAGGTATCTAATGATGGGAGTTTGTCCTACAGATTGTAAGAAAGTTGGGTGCAAGTCTATTAAATTCCCTATTTTACCAAAAACTAAAGAAGTTCATTGTAGAAAAAAGAAAAGAAACATCTGAAATTTAATATCGAAAAGAATAGTTGTACTTTCTGTGAATCAGCGAAACGTCTTCTCTTTTTTTGTAATATTTCTCATGTATTTCCTGGAGGATTTTCATATCTGGACTTTGAATACCAACCTGGACATACAAATCATTTTAGTAATATTCAATTTAAACTCAATATTAAAGATAGAAAGTCAAAATTCTCACTCAATAATATAATTATACTTGCCAAATATTCATGTATGCAGTAAATTAGTCATTTATTTATCTTATTTTATTCCATTTTATTTATTTATTATCCATGGCTTATATTATTATGTCTATGTTATAATGGTAATTACTGCTACTAACTTTGTTTGATTTGTGTTGTAGCATACGTTTGCCTTTTCTGCTCACAGTCAAATGTTGCCTATGCAAAGAACTTAAATGCTTGTAATTCTTTAAAGGAAATAAAGTTATTTATAAAAAAAAATGTCTCCCCCTCTGCAGACACCTGGTGGCGCTTAAAAATCATAAACCACCACGGAAAGGGATGTGTTACACTGAACGTGCAGGTTTGTTATTTCCTTAAGAATAATTAAACATGCTTAGTATGTATGACATATTATATGCTCATGTATTTTCAGTCATATCTAGTCATTATTCTGCTACCACACTGTAAATTCATTTATAGCATTCAGTCTCAAAGAAACGAACTATTCAGATCAAATAACAGACTGAACTGGAAAATCCATTACTAGAAAGTATTGCAACATATTTTAACTTTTCTGATTATAAAAATTGAGGCTGAAAGTATTAAAAGATCAAATGAAAGTAAAGTAAGTTATTTTACTGATACCTTGAAAATAGCTTGAGGAAATTACGCACTGCAGTATTAATGTCTGAGTTACTTCATGTGCTTGAGTGACTGTGTTGCGTTTTCTTATGAAGAAAAGCACCAGCAGAACATTTGGTAATGACTGCTCAGCTACACTTGATGGCACCAACACTGTTCCAATGGAGCCTGTAGTGAATTATTGAGTGATCCAGCATGAAAGTTGGCAAATAAATCTGATTTTAGTTTACGGTCATGTGCAAAAGTCTTTCAATTCTATGTTTTTTGTCTAAATATAAAATACAAAATCATCTGATTGTAACATGGCTTAGTATTAGGCAAATATAACCTCAGACTAAACCTAGCAGCTTTTTTTTACCTTGCCACTGTTTTCCTCTCCACTGTTGCCTAGGGATTGCTCAAGGGGGATTTGTTGGCTTGCAGCTACATACTTTTATACTCTGGACTGTGTTATGTAAACGACCCTGAGATGACTTTGTTGTGGATTGTTTATTATATATATATATATATATATATATATATATATATATATAAGGGGCATTTGTATATGTCCTACCACAGCATTTCAGCTGGGTTGAGGGTCTGGACTTTGACTAGGCTCTTCCAAGGTTGGTGAGAGATCATTGTCCTGTTGCATGATCCAATTTCCATGAAGCTTAAGCTGTCAGACAGATGATCTGCCTCACATGTGCCTCTAGAATCCTCTGGTATAGAGAGGAGTTCGCGGATGACCAGGTGACAGCAAGGGGCCCAGGTCCTTTGGCTGAAAACAAGCCTAAATAATCCCCCCCAAAACCACCACCACCTTGTCTGACTGACACAATTAGGTGGGTTCTGTGTTTGGTTTTCACAAAACATGGCACTGGGCATGAAAGTCAAACAAGTCCACTTTCATCTGTCCAAAGGACATTGCTCAGTCTTGTAGTTTGTTCAGATGCAGATTTGTGAACCTCAGTTGTGTTATTTTTAGACAGATGCTTTCTCCTGGCAACTCCTCCAAACAAGCTGTACTTGTTCAGTCTTCTTCTAATTGTGCTGTCATGGACTTTAAAGGACACCTTCACTGATATTAACATTGCTTCTTTTGGTTCTAGTTTGGGGAGTAAATGTATATAAATGCCATTAAACTAACCGTTGACTCCACCGTAGTAAAATATCTTTCTCCTTCTAGCTGAAAAATGTCTCCAGATGACATCACTTGGAGGAACCTTCAGTTTGGATGATGTCATCTTGTTGCTCACACTATGAGTCTGTAATCATCATGGTCAACCTGCTTTCCAGAGCTCCTTCAGATGACATCACCTGAACTCCAAATTATGAAAAAACTCCTTTGGGTGATGTCATCTAAAAGAGTTTTTCAGCTCGAAGAAATATTTTCAAACAGGGAAGTGTCAAAGCATTATTGTACAGTTACACCCTAAACTAAAGCTATAGAAAGCAAGTTGAAAAATGTTGAAGTTGCCCTTTAAGAAATAAGATCCTTAGTGAGGCCTGTAGGGTTTGAGATGGAGCTCTTGGTGGTTTTTTTTGTAATGCTCTGAGTATTACATGGTCTGACTGTGGGGTGAATGTGCTGGGACGACCAGTCCTGCGAAGATGAGGAACCATTTTGAATTTTTTCTACTTGTAAATAGTCTTTCTCACTGCAGAACAGTTAACTCCAACGTAAACATGTGTAGCAACAATTGCTTCGCTAAGACCACTGTTCTTGTCTTCTTGACGTTGTGTTAACACACACACAGCAAACTGCCAGACTTCTGTTTTTATAGACCCCTGCAGAGCTGCAGGTCTGCAGATCGTCAGTTAATCAAGGGCTGATGATCAGCAGCACCTGGCTGCAACTTCCCCTTTTCGATCCTATGGAAACTTTGTATTGCCCACGTGTGTTTTTTTTTTTTTTCTCTTTGCTTCAAACGAAATAATGACCTATTGGAAAATTGTTGTTGTTCATCTGAGGTCAGAGTTGTGTTACACTAAAACCTGCTATGATCAGATCATTTTTGTTCTATGTTTTAAACACAATAAACATAGAATTAAAAGAGGATGTACTTACCTTTGCACACGACGGGACCTAGGTCAGAGAGAATACCCCATTCATTCTAATTATGGCGTTGATATTGATTCATTTTAATAGAAAATCCCCATAACCTTAAATGTAATTGTCTTCTGTTTTGACAGCATGACTCACACAAATCGGAAATCGCTGTTACTTCCCTTCCAAGATATCACCTAGATATGACAGATAGTGTTAATGTTTGTGGTAAATTATCTTTTGCTGTCACAATTTTGCTTCCCTTAAATCGCTTTACCGACAGTATAGCAAAAAAAAGTTGCAGCCGTTGAGTAGCATCATTATTATAGACACATTTGAACAATTTTTGGCAGAAAACAACAAGTGTGGATGTCGTCTTTAGACAGATGTGTAACTCTGTAACCCTTTTAGAGCTGTGAAGCTTAGAAAGCAGGTGTCCCCTGGGCACAGACCCCCCCCCCATCCCCCCATCCCTCTCTTTAAGGGCCCACAGATTCAACTTTTTTATTATGGTTTTATTTGTGTCTCCTTGTGATCATTCACATCTGTTTACAGTTATTTACATGTCTTTTTGGTCATTTGCACCGTTTTGTGACCACTTTGTGTCCATGTTCATGGAACAAGAAAAAGAAATATTAACTTTCACTTCATGCAACGACCTCTAAGGCCTTTGCCCAAAGGGCCTGATCTGTAAGCCCCCATGGAAGCTGCCTCTGGTTAAGAACATATCGGATTTTATATATAAAAGCGAAGAGCTAAATCTTTGAAATTTGAAATTGAGCTAAAACTTTATTCTTTTTTTTGGGTGAGACTAGATTTCGCTGTTTGTATGTTGACATATGATTTGTCTCTGCTCTGTAGACAAAATTGCTCCATTACTGCAGCCACCTACGAAGACGCACTACTTCATTAGGGCTGTGCCGGGGTTCATATGGGCTGCTGCTGTTGAGTAACTTGGTATGGATTCGGTGAAACACAGTCTTTCTTCACTCTGTGGAGATGTTGCAGTCCTGGGACCACAGATTGCCCCACACAACACTGTGGGACATTTCAACAGACATGGTCACACAACAAGTCATTATGTGCCTCTGAATACAAAGCAGGCTGCAAGAAACCTGTGTCACACTTTCACTCTCCTTGTTCATTACCAACGTGATAGAAAAGCTCATTTATCTAATCATCATGAAAATGGGATTCAGTTCGTAAAGTTGTAGCATTGTGTTTCTCTCATTGTCACTTTTTAGTTTCGTTGTGTTTTCACACTGTGATTTCAAATTTTATTTTAAAAGAGCCGTGTTGTTCTGAAGTACAAACTTAAATTATTTTACTTGAGTCTTTTCTTTTATGTAACTTTATACTTCAGCTTCATTATAGCTGAAAAGAACATTTTGTCAGCACTGCATTTATCTGATAGTTGTAGTTATTATTAACCTACTTTACAACTTAGGATCTTTGTCAACAGCCTAAAATCCCTATAAAATATGATGTTGACCTGATTAATGGATTCATCAATAAAGACATTTAAGCGGCAAATTCTTTGTTTTACATAAAACAACCAAATATGTCACACTTCCATGTTTTGCTATATTTCTTTTTTAAGCTAATTTAACGGTTTAATATTTCTGAGTTTTTCAATACAAACATAGTAAAGGTGTCGCTGTGGGCTCACTGGTTCCTGAATATTCAAAGTCATATTCATCAGCATATTAATATTTAATTTAAAAAAAACAATGAATTCCATACAATTGCCGTCAGAGAAGAAAGTACTTAATACGTCGCGTATTGTTTTGAGATGAGGAATATTTTAACGCATAAACCTTTGTTTATGTAATTGAATATTTTCACAACATAATTTTGCTTAGGTAAAGGGTCTGAACAGTTCCTCCATCACTGCCTTTAAACTGCTGCGACAACACCCGGTCATTACCAAGATTTGTAGCTTTTAATATCACGTATCTTTTACATAATAAAATCATTTTTAAAAATGACTGGATGGCATAAGATGTAGCTCCTGTCAGTAGGGTTTATTATATCTTCGGGTTTCAACAGCTTTCTGCTTCTAAAGCTTTCTTGGTTTGGTTGGTAACTATAATAAGGACAAATTAATGTTGTGTAAAAAAGCAAATCATCTGCATAAAAGAGAAGTAAACATCTGTATCTAAGTGTAAATTAGAAGTGGATGCACTTTTTTTTTTACATTTTGAATCATACACCTCTATGTTATTCTCATAATGTTAAAAACTATACAACTTTTGTTTTGGTGTGTATTAGATAATAAAAAAAGATTATGTGGCTTGCTGCCCCCACCCCCTCCTCTCTGTCCCCTATCTCTGTGTCCCTTCACTACCATCACAGCCACAGGAAGGCCCTGGCAGCCCAACACACTGATACTATCTTTGCGCTCCTCGTCTCCGTCCTCCACTATGTTGAAATCTTGCCCATCCCACAAAGGGAAATCGCTGCTGTACAACGGTCCATGGCATGACGTCCGTTTCTGTGGGTAGACAGCTTACGGTAACTAATGTGGCAGGTGCACGTCATGCTCCCCGATGGAGGATAGAGTGGAGAATCAGACAGTAATAAGGCACAGTGTTCATACTGGATGCAAATCACACCAAGTTGTGCTCTTTAAAGGTGCAGTGCACTGTAATCAAAGCTTCAGGCTTCTGCATCTGTAAAAGCTCTGTACTCAAGGTTCTGTGCAGAATATTGTGCCTATGTTTTCATATGTTTTCATTTTTAAGCATCACAAATAGTAAACGAAGGTTCATACAGGCAAAAGCAGTTTTTTTTTATTCAGCACAACATATACCACAGGATTGATTTAACACTATAACTTCATAAAACACATTCAGTCACATTAAAAGCGGCGTCTTTACATATTTAAATGTACTTCTGAATCTTTTAAGTAAACCTACACTCACATCAAGTATTATAAAGAGAGCGACACTTAGATTTCATTGAATCCTGTACAAACCACAGCTTGTTGTGTAACTGTGTTGGGCAACAACACTTACAATCATCTCTGGCGATGACAAGAAGTATCAGGTAGATGATAAGGACATGTTTGTTAAATCAGATCATACAATAATTCAGGTTGCTCCTCTTTTGAAAACAGTGTCCACATGCATCCAGCAGTAGCCACAACTTCACCCAGATGGATTCTGATGAATGTCTTCAACGTTTCTATATCTACACAAATTTTTCATGTGAGTTAAATTTGAACTGAGCCTAATTCAATCTGCTCTCAACTCTCAGTTTACAGTTTCTAACATACAGTGATCTATATTCAGATCTGCCACACATCCTCTTTATACAGTCAAATTCTAACAGTACAGTACTTTCATAATATTCAGACCTCTGGTTTGCTGGGTCAAAACCAAAAAAAGTTTCAGAAAGCCCAAGTCCATGCTAAAGTCCAAAAAGGAAGTCTTTAGTGAGTGTTAAGATAATGTAGGATCATTCTTTAAATCGTTTTAAAGTGTAATACCGAATCAACATGAACAAGCTAAGAAATCATGTATGGAACACATGAACAAACTCTTAATTCACTGTGTGGGTCAACTTTTCAAATCATTCTATTCAGTTTCATCAATTCAACAATTAGGAGTTTCGTAATAATTTCCATTATATATACATATATTATATCAAATCATCAGTTTCCTTACTGTCTATCCTAATATTCAGTTGTGAACACAACCAGTTGGCTCTTAGGCAAATACAACATTAGTGAATGTAGTTCAGCTGGCATTTTAAACACAAAACGTTGCACAAAGAAGATCTAGTAGGTTTCGGACTAAGTGTTGGAGGCCTGCCTCAACAACAATGTGATGCCTGTAACTGCTCGCTAACTGCAGGTGCTAGGTGGTTCACATTCTGGACTCGCCTGCGCCTCCATCCTCTGCTCCCTGCAGATGTCGCTGTGACAGGATGTGTTTGAGAGTGTCCAGCTCCTGTGTCAGCTGTCCTATTCTTATCTGCAGCTTCTGGTTCTCCTCCTGCAGCTGCACAGCTCTCTGCTGGGTCAGCAGGATCCTCCTGCGGGCTTTATCCCGGCTCTTCCTCACAGCGATGTTGTTCCTCTCCCGCCTCAGGCGATACTCTGTGCTGTCCTTGCTGATGCTCCGTTTGGTCACTGGGGCCCTCAGGCTGGGCAGGAGGAAGGGGGAGAATTCCTGGGGGTTTGAAAACACAAATAAATTCAGGGTGTGTGTTATTGGGATAAAGGTGGTGACTGAGGAGGATCTGGATTTGGGTCTATTGTCTACAGTCTCACCTGCTGAGTGTTGGCGTGGCTCTGGTGGTGGTTCGTGTTCCCGGCACTTGAGGCAGTGCTGACACAGGATGTGGGGTAGGGCAGGTACGACAGTCCCATCATCTGCTCTGCCACTCTCTCCTCAGTGCTGCCCCTCATCAGTCCCTGAGACTGGCTGTACGGTATCATGTCCATCTGAGTCAACTGACTGGTTGAGCCGCCCTGGTTGGAGCTGACAGGGTTGAGGGTGTGGGTCTGACCTGGGTATGTGCTGGCCCACTCCTGGATGACAGAGGACACCCTGGAATCAGACATCTGGATGGGTTCAGAGGCAGAATCAGATTAGTACTTCATTACATGTTATTATATGTACATTGTTACATTTACTTTATCAATGTGGAGCTACATCCCCATCACACTATAGTTAAGGACGTTGTTTGGTCGCTAAATATGCAATAAAGGATTTCAAATGTATTATTGCAACTTAGATGAGATGACAAAAAAGGTCCTTGTATTTTTATGCTTTTTAAAATAGAAGAAGCAACATACAAACAAAACCATTTGAAACAATAACACCAGAAGACTCAGTAGCTCCATGGTGCCAAAATTAGACAAGTGAAAGATGTTTGTTGTTTGTTTCCTACAGACATTTCACTTTTCCACTACTTTATACTTTTACTGCTGTGGTTCACTGAATATTGTTAGTAGTTCCTTGTAAAGTGAACAACAACTGGAAACCACAGTGCAAAATGCATCTAGTTTAAATTTCAACAACAGATAATATATATACACATACATTTGAACAGCTATGATATAGCAATAAAAATTAAATACATCTTAATGTGCTCATAATAATACTTAAATAAATTATAATCTAACTTCCTGAAAGGTTTTCTTCTGTTGTTTATTGTGGACATTAACTTAAAGAACTTTAAATACCTCTGTTCCTTTATTAAAGTAAATACCTTTGACTCTTAATGGTGTATAATCCATCTCTTTAGTTGAGCAAAGGTTTTTATTACTTCTTCTCCCTTTGTCTGACTTTTCTTTAAAAGTTGATGGTGGTTTCGTAAGTTAATATTGCAGGTGGATGAGCAGCTTTTTTAAGAACAGGATTTGGTTTATTCCTGATTTAACCAATAAAATAATAGAAGCAAATGTGTGTGAAACATCTTTTCAGCGCAGGTCAGAGCGAGAAAAACTGTTGATTAACCCTCATGAATGAGATTAATCTCTTGGTGGAATTAATCATTAAGAATTTTTATAATTACTTCATAATGTTACTTAATCTATAATCAAATGTCTTCATGTGCAAAATAACCTCAAAAGTTAAAGCTTGACAAATGTGAATATTTGCTGTCTTTCGGTTTTGGACCTGAAAAACACTGTGCTATTATTGGTACTGCCTTTACATCGTATATGCAAAACAATCTAACGAGAAAAAAAATATAAGAATAACTGTTAAGTTCAGTCCTACAATAGTAGAAAACAAGACTAAAAATGATATGATTAAGTACATATTTTTTGAGAGGTCTATGATTATTGTTGTTCTCTTTTTGTTCGCCACTCTATTTTTAAATGTGTGGTCATAGTAATAAAACACAGGAGAAACTATATTTCAAAAACAAACTTAAATAACTGAATTTGTCTGTTCAGAAAGGTGAAAGATGAGTTAAAGGCTTATTACCACTGTAAGACAAATGCCTAATATAAGCCACAAATGTATTCTTCCACTAGTTTCTTTAGGAGAATACATTTTTTCATCCAAACTGAGAAAGTTGTGATCTGACTTACCATGACTCTGCTCTGGGGTCTGAACTTTTCTTTAGGTTACTGTGACTACAAATGATGTGGAGACAGAGGCAGAGACAGGTAGCTGATGATCCCTGATTACTCTATCACTTCCTCTCTCTTTCTCTCTCTCTCTCTCTCTCACACACACACACACACACACACACACACACACACACACACACACACACACACACACACAGAAACACACACTCACACCCACACCCACACACACACACACACACACACACAAATTAACAGAGAAAGAAAGAAACAGGGGCAAAATGCTTCTTTGTCGCGGGTAATAGTGTTGTCAGTTTTTCTTAATAATTACGTCCTGCATCAACGTTCCACATCAGGAGTCATCTTTGTAAACCGTTACAATATGAGTGACATTACTGAAATAAAGTCCCTCCGTGGCTTCCGTAGATGAACATGAACTCAAAATGGCTGCTTCTGTTGACAACGTGAGTAGAGCTCAGCTAATTACTAATGAATAGAAACATGTGTTTTTTGTTTCATCCTTAATCTGAACACTTAAGACCATTATGGCGTTTGAATGTGTTTTCTGAAATTGCGATCAGCTGTTTTGTTTTAAAAGACGAAGCTAAGCATGTAGCCAGCAGCTAACTTCTGCTACATTGCTAACGCTGTGCTGCGTGTTGTAACGTTGTTTCTGTATTTGTGGATGTGCTTTGCCGATAGGATTTAATTGAAAGTGATCTGCCCAAATCCGTCCAGCTGCTGTATAATCTCACAGAACAGGTACGAGAATAACTTGCTATGACCATGTTATATTTATGTAGAGTGAGACTATGTAGCTGATCAAAGCTTTAGGTCCAACTCTTTATTGTTATTTTTTATCTTTATTGTCAGAATTGTTCCTATAAATCCTTGAAGATGACTAATGAAATGAAAAACAGCTGCAGATACATGTCTTTGTAGCTGACATCACAGCTGTAGATAAGAGTCTTATAGCTGACAACAGGAAGCTGTAAATACATGAGTGTGTGGTTTATTATGTGGGTGTAGATATAAGTACTTGTAGCTGTTTCTGGAGGTCTTGATATAAGTCTTTGTAGCTAACTCATGAACGATAAATACATGTTTTTTTCCACAGGTGGCCGCAGTCACAAGTCATGTCCGTGAGCTGCTAACCAGAGTCAAAGATGGCACATTTAAAACATCGAAGGTAAGCAGACAAGTTTGGAGAAAAATACTATATATGTAGTTCACAAGTGTACAAATACACTTTTTGTGTGTGTGTCTCTGTAGGGTAAGTTAAATGTTCTGCACTTACATAGCGCTTTTCTACCTATTGGCGCTAAAAGCGCTTTACACTGCTTCTTATTCACCCATTCACACTCACAATCACACACACTCATACACCAATGGTGGAGCTGCTATGCAGCTGGCCAACACTCACCGGGAGCAACTAAGTTGGGGTTCAGTGTCTTGCTCAAAGACACTTTGACATGTGACCAGAGGAGCCGGGGATTGAACCAACAACTGAGAGATTGGTGGACGACCGCTCTACCTTCTTGCGCCACGTTCGCCCATTGTGCCTTGCTGTCCACATTACAAATTCTTAATTTTTCATGTTTCCGTTTGTGCAAGGTCAAGTTTGTTCTCCAGCAGGATAATGTTATGATGGGATGGGAAGCATCTTGAGTGGGATAAAGTTGTTAAATGTAACGATGTGCTGTTGTCCTGCCTGACCTTCTGTTTGGCCTTTTCTGCAGGGTTTGTCTTTTTTGGACCTTAAGTATCACCTGCTGCTCTTCTACCTGCAGGACCTCACTCACCTGATCAGCATCAAGACAGAAGGAAGCAAAATAAAAGACAGTGAAGCGCTGAACAGAGTGGTCACAATCAGAACAGTGAGATGTTGCAATGAAAATGTTGTTTATTCTCATCAGTCCAGCCAACGCTGTATTTCGTAACCTTTTCTTTCGTGTTTCGAAGGTGTTGGAGAAGATGCGACCTCTAGACCACAAACTGAAGTACCAGATTGATAAAGTGGTGCGCACAGCTGTTACTGGTAGTTTAGGTGAGACACAAAACACAACAAGATGCTTTAAAGGTTTTATTAACAAAAGTCTAGTGTGTGTTTGACGAGTCTGGGCTTTTCATGATTTTAGCTGAAAGTGACCCGCTGCACCTGCGTCCTAATCCTGGAAATCTCATCAGCAAAGTAAGTGACAGGATTGAACTTTAACGTCTATGTGTAATATACAGGCTAAGAAATATTTTATATTAGATATTTTGTCATAGTCTGTTTTTCTATCTTTGCTTCATCAATCAACCAGCTGAGTGAATCTGAGGAGTCTGAAGATGAAGCTGAGGGAAACAAGAAAGCAGCTCACTCTAGTGGCAAGAAATATGTACCGCCAAAGATCGCCCCGATGAATTATGGTAAAGTTTCTGTGTCCTTTTCACACAGCGTTTTGCTTGTCATAGAAGTATTTTTGCACTTTTCTTAATGCATTCAAGACACTAGATTGTCTTTTTTATTTTGTTGTTGTTGTTCTGACTGTGTGAAATTTGATCCATATATATACTGTCAAGGAATTTTTATTAAAATAAACGTGCTTTTATTTTATATTTTGTTACTATTTGTTTTGTTTTTTTGCAGAAGGTGACCTGACCGAGGCCGATAAGAAGAAGGTTCAGGTGGAGCGTCAGCGACGAGCAGCTCTGAGAAGCTCTGTGATCCAGGAGCTGAGACAGCAGTATAGCGACGCCCCTGAAGAGATCAGGGACAGACGAGAGTTCCAAAGCGAACGGGAAAGTCGCGAGGAGATACACAGGTAGAGACATGAAGGCTGGTTTCTACAGGAAGGTACAGGAAGGTACAAATCCTTCAGAAAATGCCCAGCAGGACTAATAAGGTTCAAGAAAGCAGTGGCAGTGTCTACGGATTAGACTACAGATAGGAAAGGTCAAAGGAGAATATTACACAGAACGATGCCTCGTCACAATGAGTGATTTTGACTAAAACTAACACAAAGTTGCTTGATGAAGTCTAAATATTTCCACCCCTCAATATTAGAATACGTCACATTTTGACAGTTTGTGCCGTGAACCTGTCAGCCAGGCTGCTCCAACACAAGAATCCAAATACATCCAGCAACATTCTGTCTCTCTCTCTCTCGACCATGCTTCCAAAATTATTTGCTGCATGTAAATGTTTATTAATATTAACAAGGTTAGTAAAGTTAAGGGGAACACACTTTTTTCCAAAGGGAGAAGTTTCAATTCTACACTTGTCTTAACAACCGATAAGAACCGTCGTTTATTTCTTCCTGTTCACAGGAAAAACTATGAGGAGTCGATGATGGTGCGGCTCAACGTGCCGAAGCATCAGAAAAATGCCAGGAAGAGGGACATGGCCATGTCTGGCCAGCTGACCGGTATAACACACTTCAGTGACATCACAGCGCTGACAGGTGGCGAAGGCAACCAGGTGAGAACCTCACAAGAATACTGCTCGTTCTTTTGCTCAGGTGGAGTCACAGCTCCAGAGCTCAGATTGAGAACAGTTAATCCGGCTGTGTCCAAACTCAGGTGCTACTACATTTGATACTTTGGGGACTGTTTCCTGTTTCACTTCACTGTTTTAAAAAGCAGTAATGAGTAGCAATGAGTTTTGTTCAGCTGCTTGATGGAAAATGAATAGAGCTGAATTATTTAGAAGAACCATGCACTGTATTTGAATACTTTTAATTTAACACCATGAGAAGCAGATAGTAAATTAGAGCCTTGCATTTTTATTCAAATCACATTCTGGATGTGGCTGCCAGCTAAACCACTTTGAATTTATTGGTGCAGGATGGAGAAAACCCTCGTCCAAAAAAGAAGAAGAAACTCATGAAGAAGAAAACCAAAAGAAGAGGTGAGGATTTAGAATATAGATGATAATGTAGAGACAAACTAGTCTCAATTGACTCCTGCTGCAGTGTTGGCTGTCTAGTCAGCATTTAAATGTTTTTTCACCAGTCTAGATTTCCTCATTAAGGTCCTCAGCCTGCTTTTAAATGGAAACCATTAACTGATTGTTCACCATTTGCAGTTTAAAAAGCATATTCAGTTCACATGTAGCAATAAACAACCAATGCTTCTGTGTAGTCATGAAACGTCTTTTCTTTTGCAGCTTTCAAGAAGCACAGATAGATCTGAAACACTACATCAGGTGATGGCGTGAAGAGGAGTCCTTGCATTGCAGTTGATACAATAGCGTAGACGACTGCATGAATATCAAGTCTGACTTTTAAAATAAATTCTCTACTACTTTGAAATACAGCCTTGTACTTTCTTATTGAGTTTGTTGAGCTGTCATTGAAGTAAAATTCTGCTGGGGTGAATATTCATTTGGGATTTTAACAGTACACTGGGGATCCAAGATTTTCCTGTTGTGAAATGGTCATCTTTTTATTTTTTAGATGGAAATAATTTGAATAAAATTCAGTTTAACTGAAAATCATGTTAAAACTGATAATTTGTCTCCTACTTCAGTGACACCTGTTCTCACAAGTACACCAAATGTATAAACCTGCACAAAGCTGGTTTCTGAGAAACTCAAGACATTTGTGCAAATATAGCACCTAATAGAGTTTGAGCCCAAGAAAATTTCCTTTTGTAACTACCTCACTGCTGCAGATTGGCCTTATCATAGTGAATTTGCATTATGGTGTAAACATTTAAGTTAAAACCATAGCTGTGTACAGTCTGATCATTTGTGTCTCCCATGTAGAGGTGACATGACCTTCTGGGATAACGGCTTTTAGTCTGCAGAGCTCTGAAGGTCACCCTGCTTAAAACATCCTGTACAAAGCCCAACAAGGGACGTGGGAAAGCAATGAATACTCGAGTAGTATCAAAACTACTCTTGTGATGAGGATCCATCCTCTATTGAACCAATTTCCTCAAAAACAACAACAAAAACAAAAAACTTAATTTCTAGCAGATTAATAACCCTGTAACCAACAGATTGTACCTAAATCAGATTGTACCTTTTGACCCAGCTAAGACACAGAGTTGTGAAAACATGATCAATATGTCCCAGGTCAAATACTTTACTGTCTCTAAGTAGCATCAGTCAGGACAAACTCACACAGTCAGTCTATTTTTACACAATGTCTTTATTTTTTTTTTATTTTTTTTTCCTAATTACAGACTCATGGGTTAAAAATAAAAATAAAAAAGCGGAACATTTGTTCAACCCCACTCCCCCCTTTTTAAAAGAAAGGAAAAAAAAAAAAAAAAAAACCCTTCCCCACACAAACCCCACCCCTGCCCTTCCCATCCCTAAAGCAACAGCTCTCGCCCTCTCAATTTATTAAATTATTAATTAATGCAGTTAGCTCATCAGCCCTACTCAGACAAGCTGTGACTGCACTGTGTCAAGTCAGAGAAAGGTCTGCACTGTACACCCCACAATCCCCCCCCCCCCGCTCTCTGGTCCTGCCCTTCTCACTCAGCTGTGTTGGCTCCAGCTCTCAGGATAGAAATCATGTTGTAGATTGGCTGCTGGTTACGTGCCATCTGTACTGTGGTGTTTAACAGGTGTAGGTGTGTGTGTGTGTGTGTGTGTGTGTGTGTGTGTGTGTGTGTGTGTCCTTGTGTGAAAACAACTAAAATTATCATCAGCGTTTGCTGTTGTAGTAAATGCCCCCCGTTGTGGGCCTGTGGTCACCCTGCCCCCCTCCCCCGCCCCCCCACACGGACAGGATGGGGTGAGTGTGCATAGTGGGAGCAGAGAGAGAGATAGACGCTGCGGAGACAGTGGGGGGGGGCGGCGCCACCTGGGGAGGGGTCGTCAGTCTCCATTGATCTTGAAACCTGAAACGACAAGAAGTGGTCTAATATACAGAGAGAGGAGGGGGAAGGGCGGGTGAAAGATGGGAGACAGGGAGCACAGAGGGTGGGTAGGAGTAGGTCGGAGTGGGTGGGTGCTGCACTACAATGAACCCCATCCATGAGTTAAAAAAAATATATATGCATGTACAGTCCAACTGAACACTTAAGAATTAATACAATGGTTTGATTAGTGGAGGGGGGGGGGGGGGTCACGATGATGGGCAGAGGACAGAAAGCACAAAGGATGGAGGAGAGGGGTGAAATATTCTAAATCACAAACTTAAACAGTGGATACTGGTAACTTCACATATGAATGTTACATTAAAAACTTAAGAAATGAACACAGTATCACGTCCTGCTGCCCTCCCCTCTGTTTTTTTTTTCTTTTTTCCTGGTGGTGGAGGGTGAGTAGGTGGGCTGTGTTGGTGATAATGTAAAAGCAGGAGGTCACAGCCAGACCAAGGACACACATCTGCAGCCTGAGATACCATACCACTCCCCCCACCCCAACAACAATCAACAAATACCAATGAAGACATCTGCTACCGTTCTGCACCCACAACCCCCCGAGTGGCCAATTTATACCTTACCAGGGCTGACTGCATCAACCTCGGCACACGCACGCTCACACACAATCTCACACTGCGGCAGTCAGTCTCTGTCCACGACAAGGTTTTTTTTTTTTCTTTTTTTTTTTTTCCTTTTTTGTCTTTTTCTCTCTTCTGGGGTTCTCTTCTTTTTTTGTTGGGGAGGGGAGGGGGCTTTTGTTTTTTTTTTCATTGTGTGTGTTTTCTAAATTGGGACAGAGAAGGGTGATAGTAAGGGGAGTGTTGGGGGGGAGGGAAGGGGTGTTTAGTAAGGGGAATACCACGATGTTGTTCGCCCTCGGCCCCTGGAAAAGAGAGAGAAAAAGAGGGTGAGTTTTTTTCTGGTTGGCTTAAGAAGAAGCACCAATTTTCTGATGTGATTTCATAGAATAGGTGTGTGTGTGTGTGTGTGTGTGTGTGTGTGTGTGTGTGTGTGATCGTGGGCAGAAAAGGGTCTGCTGAAATTTCAGACCTAAAAGTGAAGTGAAGGGGAAAGAATATACTGATCTGATACTGATGATATATCACAACGAATCACAGTGTGGTGAAAAATCACTAAGTAGACGAGCAGGTTAAAGTTTTGTGCCTTTGATCAAAATCTGGAAGAATAAGACTGAAAGAAGCTGAGAGCAGCTTTATGAAGACAGGAAGTGTTTGATTTTCAAATATTAAAAAGTGAAAATGATCAGTGTGTGGCTGGGGGACAGCAAAGGCACTCTCTCGCCCTCTTTCTCTCTCTCTCTGTCTCTCTGAGCGAGAGCCGCCTCTGGGGTCACTGTGGGGAAAGACTGAGGACAAACAGCACCACACATACAGTATTACCCCCCACTCAGGACACAGCACACAAACATGTACAAACAATTGTCACCGTCAAACAGGCATCTCTCACTCTCACAAACACGAATTCCAGCTCCAACAGACAGGTCACACTGGGAGTAAACCCAGTGGTGAAAGCCTTGATGTTGAGGTCAGGCTGCAGTAATGAACCCTTGTATCTGGGAGTGAATGCTGTAAAAGGTGAACCGGACAGCGTGTGTGTGTGTGTGTGTGTGTGTGTGAGTGAGTTTACATGCAAATACACGCTGCACATAGACACAGGAAAAACAAAAAGCTTCTGCCATATTTCTGCTATCTAAGTGCTCAAATCCAAATCCTTCTCCCTCTGTGCCAACAATGACAATAATGGATGTAACAGCAGTAAATTGCTTTGAGCAGCCACAGCCAGACTTTCTGCTGGTGTGGAACAATGATCTGAAAGGCCAGAGCAGCTTTAGGCTTTGTTTATTGTCTCTTTCAGATGAGCTTCCACTCGTGCCGCTCAGCACTGATACTCGAATGACACCTGTTACTGGGACACTCATTTATAATCAGAGCCAAGACCTGTAAACTCCTCCCAGACTCAGAGTCCAGCCATTTCAACAGGCTGTGTGCGTCTACCATTGTTGTTCACTTATGGATGTTCCCACTACCAGACAAGGTGCCAAGGAAATGTTTTAACAACTTCCCTGCACACTACCTTCTATTACATATTAGCCACTTCTGTGAGATACCATGCAGATGTGCTATACATCTGCATGGTCAAATTAATAATGGAAACAGCAAAAACAATTTAATAACCTTGGATCTGCCATATACAGGTCTAACATAACCGTACAGAGCTATTAAGGTTTCCTGTGGTGTTTGTACTCCTCTGCTGCGTGGGATGGCAACTCCAGCTTTAATCGTCACATACTAGATAATCAGTCAGACAGAACTATCAAGTTCAACAATCACACTATATATTAACTAGGCAAATAATGCACACAGTGGTCAAACACTTTCAACTTCTGGAGACTTGACTTCATATCACAATCTCCACCAGGTTCTCCCAAAGTATGTGCCTTATCCTGCAGCTCAGACCAAATCCCAGTGAGTCAGTGGGCAGGGTTACGGTTTCTTGGTATGTGTGGGAGTACATCGAGTGATTAGAGAGATTCTGACCTTGAGCGTCAGACAATTTCTCACACAGAGCAATGAATAGGGATAAAAGCCTTTCTTGTGGTTCCTTAAAGCCGCCTCACTAAAATGGGAATCCATTCCACAAATGCTCGAGTCACAAGCTGGGTAAAAACAAAGTACACAGAGACAGATCAGACTAAATCAGGGCCCAACAGAACACAACTGCCTGGAAAATGTTCTTAGTTAACCATTAAGTATTAAACAGGAGCCAAGGCCTGTAGGTCACTGATCACAATCAAATCATAATCTCTCAGTCTGACCGTGTAGCGTATGTACAGGGGAGCTCAGCGTGCTGATGTTGGAAACCACATCTTCTGTATGATTTCCAACAGAAAAAACAAGATGGTTCCACAGATAGAGCTTCACCTAATTTCTTGCCTTGATTTCTCAGGGACACCCACAGTTTACAGAGAGAAATGTTAATTACACCCAAAATAGTCCAAATAATTTTCCCACCACATCATTTCTAGAGCGTAATAACGTTCATGTAAACATTTTATGTTTCAAGAGACAAACACTACACAACCTTGCAATGGAAACTAGACTGCAAAGACACGTCCCTACAGCAGAACTCTGAGGTAAAGACAGTAAGATTAAGACATCCTGGCTTGTTTTACAAATACTAAATTAACAAGGCCTCAAATTCCACTTCACAACATCATTCATTCCTGTGGTTCAATATGATTAACAGCAGTCGCAGACCAAACCTCAAATTGTCAGTCCATAAGCTCTATTAAAAGAAAACGAAGGTACACAAAGCACATGAAGAGGGAATTTCATGAAGCAGATTTAATGAAAGCTCTGCTCTGAGTTTTCACTTCAAAAACTAAAATGACACTAATTTAATCCATATCAAAGTTTAGATCTGAGCATTAATCTTAAACCTTTTTATTTAGGGGAACATCAAAAATAAATATTAATTAACTATCACCTTTAAACTAAAAATACAGCTTTTAAGATCAGTCAGCCATCAGATTTGAATATTCTTCTCACCTCCAGACACTCCAGTCTTTTTAACACTGACTTTGAACATAAGAACAACCAAACATTCACTCGACATTACCTTTTTGACCGTTAATAAAAATTAATAAATAAAATTAAAAGAACCTTGATGTGGAGAACCCATTTCTTATGTTGTGATTGGTTGCAGCTAATGTTCTACCATAATTATTTCATTCATTTTAGATGATGGGAATATATTTTGATCAGGATTGTTAAATTGTAGATGAAAACACTAAGTTTAAAAGTTAATAAAATGCTAAATGATAAATATCATTTTATCATTACTAGTAGCAGGTTTTACCAACAAACCTAAAGAAAGTCACCTGCACATCTCCAATATAATGATTACTGGCTATCAGGTAACAATCAAATACATTTGAAATAAATTAAGGTCTTTTGTGTTTGATTTCATTTGTTGCCATGAGAATGTCCCCATCAGGTTTCAGCTGAATTCATAAATTCATGAAACAAAGTATAAGATTGCACTAAAGAGAGCGCTACATAGAGAGCAACTACTATTAATCCAGTATTTATTTATTGACTGACAGTTGTGATTATCTAGAAAAGTTAAATGTGCTTTAATTTAACAAGAACATTTTAAGAGTATTTGTAGCTAAAATGGTGACTCTGTGCTTCTCTTTTTATCTGTTGTAGTGCGATTTATTTTAATGTAACACTTGCACTTCCCTCATACTGAACAAACCCAAGAGTTGACAAAGATGATCGATTGGCTGATCTGAAACAGAGTTCCCATATCCGGTTTATGTACTGAGAATCTAGGGTTAATTTCAGAGTTTCTTAAAGCTGCTTTCTGGAACTAACCACTGGGAAGAACAGACAGACAGAGTTTGTTTGCCTCTAATAAAATGATGATCACATGCAATTAGCTCCTCAGCCCCATAACTGTGCATGATTGGATCTCTAGCCTGGTTGAACAGCCTGGTTGTGTACCTGTCTTTCACTAATACCACCTCAAACTCAAGTTCATTTTTTCCATGATCAGTGAGACTGATGTCAAAAATCATAATGACGTTAAATGAGCTATAATATTGAGACAATGCACACAATTCTAATTTAAAAACAGATCACCTTCAGCCATACTGTGTTTCCCTTTACTATACTACAACTGTGACCATATCTAAAAACTTTCTCTTGCGCCACAATATTCTACTGAACCCCAAAGGACTGTGTTGTAAATACTGTCAAGGTGAAAAGGTCTGTGGGATTAGTAACTGTGCAGGAATCAATGCTGCTTGCCTGCCAGCCCGGAACAACACATCCCTTGTGGAAGCACACACAGCTAGGTCTAAAACCACCAGACAATCGTTTTTAAAGCATCTTATTATTGGCATTTATTAATAATGAAAATCAATAGGATATAAACACTTAAGAGTCAGTATTATAACTAGTCTACAGACAGGACCTAAAAGTGCTCCATGTGGCCTAACGTACATTACTACTGATGTATAAATGTAAAATTACAATGTTTCCAGTTGTTTCAGAATGAGCTAAATTACACTACTGTGACACCTCCATAATGCTCTTTTGTCTGATCAGACAATCCTCAGTGTCTTTGTTTTTCTTCCTCAATTATTTAAGGAAAGGGCAGTAAACTGGCACACTTGAAATACTGGACCCATTAAATTGGTATTCACACATACAACACAATAAATGCCTACTAATTAATTCTAAACATAAAGCACAAGAACCTCAAGTCTGTACATTATGTGGTGTCTCATTAAGTAAATGTATTAGTTACTACCACTGTTTTTAAGCCTAGTGTTTCAAACAGCTGTACTGAAGGATCATGAGGTTAAATACAGGCTTTGCTTCTATTCTGTTAATAGAATAGGATATAAGTTCTCCTAAAAAGACTTATCGAATGCTGATCATCAAATGGGACATTTACTTGCTTGTCCTGTTCTTTTTTTTATTACTAAAATACATGAAGAAAGTGTTAAGTTCCACTATGCTCCAATGGTATTTCCTCTCGGATGATGAATTAACTGTCCAAATCTGTTGTCTCCCTAGCTGCAGCACTACTTTATACAATACAAACCTAAAATATTTTAATTTTAATTGTTCAACAGCTTTCACTCTGGTTGTTCATGGTCTGTCTTATTTGTCCTGTGCTTTCCTTTTAGTGTAAGCATCCAGGTGCAGTGTTGTCCCAGGTGTGAGGTATCTCAGCATCAGCTCACCTGAAGGCCCGTCCTCTGCCTCTAGGTGGTGTGTAGCCACTGTAGTAGCGTGCACGCGATGAGAAGCTTCCTCCCCGTGATCGGAAGCGAGCCCGTGGAAAGCCGCGGTCTGTGGTGCTGATGCCTGGTCTGTTTGTTCTCTTAGCACCCACCTGAGGATAGAGGGTCAAACAGGACAATTACAGACAGCAACAAATCAGTATCCATCTTCTTTACTTGTCAGGTTTGAAGAAAAAAAATTCAAATACTCAGAACTTTTGTAAATCCCACCCAAAAAAAAAAAAAAAAAAAAAAAAAAAAAATCACATTGCTTCTCTTCAGTTGGGTATTGCAGTGACAAAAAACATTCAAAACCTCTCCATTTATAATAAACTATACACCTGCCAAAATCAGGATACAATTCTATAAACATGGCAGACAAATCTTTTGGGGTACAAGTTGGTAAAGCAACAACAGGTAGGAAGGTATGATCATGTTAACATGTGTATAAATGCAAACAGAGAACCAAGCAAAGTGACCCAAAGCTTGCTGGATTCTTAGATAACAGGTATCAGGTTTTGTTGCTTTCCTCATTGTGATTGAAATTTTGCCAATTCAGTTGAATGTGTAAATGCAAATGTGTAAAAAACAGAAAACTGAAAATCTTACTTTTATCTGCCTTCCTCTGAAAAGGGACTCATCCAGAGCCATGGCTGTCCTAACGGACTCTTTGTCTGCAAATTCAATATAGGCAAACCTGCAGGAAAGAAGGAAATGATGAATTACTATAATAGTACAGTATTATGTGATGCAAAATAAAGAGATAGAATAAAGACATGTCAGCCTCTTTCTCTCAAGAGCCGCACAGACACAGACAAACCTGTAACAGTTGTCCTAAAAACTCTTAACCTTTAAAATGTTTTGGTTCAAATTCTATATCATGTCAAGAAATCAATCAAATTGTAGCTCAGCTACTATTGCAAGTATAATCAAATTCTGTGGGAAACACTGAACCAACTGTAAGCAAATATTCTATGAAGCAGTGGAAGCAGATCTAAACTTGAATCCACTAAAAACAAAAAGGACAGAGTTGTTTCTTCCAACACTTTACAACATAAAAGAATTTGAAAACAGCACATCCAGAACTACAGACCAATGAGAGGCCACATGCTACTTTGAAGCCATATGTGTGACCACTTCATCAGGAGATGCAGAACATTCTATGCTGACTGCCACAGTTAACAGCTCGTATTGAAAACACAGATTAAAACACAGATTTCAGGTTGCCAGCAGGCAAACAGAAATGGAATGGATAAAAAACTAAATTAACTGCAAGTCCTAATATGTTACAATTCCAATACTGACTTAAAATCCACAGCTCAATCTTTCCATTTGTGGCTGACTCCAGTAAACATGTGCTACATCATTTGGAGTGATGCTTCATAAAATCTGTCCACCCACAGAAGAGACTGTGGTTACTTTGGAACAGAAGATAATGATGGCTTAACATCCACCCACCCATTTGCTACAAAGTGAAAAAAAAACTATATTTGTTATTACCCCTTGGGATGCCCTGTGTATTTGTCACATAGGATGGTGACTCTGTTTACTGAACCGCAGCCATGAAAATGAGCCTCAAGCTCTTCTGCTGTGGCACCGTAGTCCACCTGAAAACACAGGATAAGAGGTTACAACTCAAGTGACCTGCTTCACTTAAGTGAAATAGTGTTAACACAGACAGCAACAGAACTTAAGTCATCAAGTACAGTGGCTATTTAGAGTATTTAAATCCCTTAAGAAGTGTAAAACAAAACATGATAAAAAGGTGTATTTAAAAAGTGACACTGACACAGAACAAACTGAATGAAAAATTTTCAAACTGTCCTAAATCACAGACGCATTTAAAAATACAATAATTATTTTACAACTACTTTATATGGCCCAGTTACCTTTACAGGAGTGGCCAGTCTTTTGAGAAGTCATTAACCACAGTAAGATCACATGTGGGCACAAAGTAGGAAAAGTGATTTCAGGGTAAATAATAGGGCTAGAACCAAAGATTTGACTATTCAGGTAGGCATCTGCTTTTTCAGCTTTGGCATTTGTTCTTTCCCCTAATGTAAAAGTGTAAAACTACCATTACCTTCTCTCTGTACTCTCCCTAAACACACTAACAGATAAAGGCACATGCTATCTGGTTTTACTTCTTTAATGCAATAACATAGACTAGAGCTTAAGGTACAGGGAAATATCCAATTAGCTGTTTGATTACTTTAGCAATGAGCATCTGCCACACACCAATCACGCAAATGTCCAAACACTAATTGTTGATTGATCTAAGTTAGACGGACATGGGTAGGCAAACACACTTCCATAACTACACCCCCAACCCTGGAGATAAAGCAGCTGTGCGAACACAAGTTTGTCGCAGAGTAACGATGACAAAGCCACTTTTTGCCAGGAGATCACACAGGAAACTGAAATACATTGTTCATATGAGATCCAAAGTTAGCTGGATACATGCCATGTTAAACACAACCCAAATCCTAAACTCTCCTAAAACACGCAAACAGGTGTGTTGTTTCAGGCACTGTCGTTTATGATTCAGTCAGTGTCTAACCTTAAAAAAGAAAAGAAAAACAATAACCTGAACACTTTCTCTATCATCTTAACAGGTGGAGTAAGAAAAAACATGAAAAAAAAAACTACTCACATTTCCAACATAGATAGATCTGCCATCTGCTTCCATCTTCTCCTCAATTGACATGATGACGGGGCCAACTATGTACAAAAGAGAAAGGATTAATTTTAGATGAAACAATTTAAAAGCAAACACTCATAGCTCGTCCCCCGTCCCGGCTATATGTCTCTGGGCAAGACACTGAACCCCGAACAGCCCATTCCCCTCCCCAGCTGTGCAGTGCCGGTCTAAGCCTGGTAGAAATATGGGGAGGGTTTGTGTCAGAAGGGCATCCGGCATAAAAACGCTGCCAAATCAACATGCAGACAATGATCTGCTGTGACGACACTGAACTCACGGGATAAGCTGAAAGAACCAAAAAAGTAAAAATAAAGTGATAAAATAACAAAATGAAAAAAACGAAGTACTTATAAACTGTATTTATATATAGTATTTAATAGGGCTGCATGTAACGATTTTTTTTTGGTCAAATAACCTATTTATTCAATTAATTGAATAATCTAACAATTATTGTCCCATTTTTTTTTCAATTAATATATAATATAACCTAATATAAAACCTAATAATTTATTTAATAAAACTTACATTTTTATAATAATACAAGTCTGCAGCGCATTTTTCCTCCCACCAAAAAACAGGCAACTTTTAAGTGTTAATCTGTTTTTTACAGACTAATATGATGAAAATAATTAAAGCAAGAGGTTGTTCCATTCAAGTTAAAGGAACATGGTGCAATCTACATTTCCTCAGTAAACAGTCCAGTTTACTTTAGTTTAATGATTTTATCAGGTCAAGTTAAGAAGAACTCTGACTTTACCTAAGCTATATGCTCCCTCTCTGCTGCAGACAAGGACACTTGGCTAAGCTTCGCTCACACTCAGACTCAAGGGAGAAGAAGCTGCTTATTTTCATATTCGCTAATCTTAGTGGGGTCTTGAAGAATTCATACCTGGATATTTCAGCACACAAAATTTGTTTGTGCTCCGCTTAAACTTTAACAACTAAATCTTCACACTGTGAGGTAATTTCTTTATTGTTCCGAATCTTTGACTACTGTTAATTTCTAGCCCAACTTGCGAACCATCTAAACACTTTAGTAAATCGACATTTCTGTTTTTGATGACGTTGACACATCGCCCCATCCCTAGTGTTTAAGCAAATGCACTTCTCTCTACTGCAGAAATGTTACATTTTGTATAATTAGTCAAACAGCCATTTTAATATATGAACTCTGGACAAAGTCTATAGAATCAGCTCCGGTTATTGCCCTAGGTTTTCCTTTCACGTATGCAGCACACAGCAGAAGTCCCTGTAATACATGTTCTCATGTGGGAATAAGCTCCACTTGATTTGGGAGAGGGCTGGTGCCTGGTCAGAGCATACAGGACGTGACAAGACGTGTGCTGCAGAGATCATTCTTTAGTTTACAGCACATCAAAGCTAATAACACGACAATCTCTCACCTGAAACCCTCTGGAAAATGAGATGCTCTGCCCATCCATAGGCTCACTCCCACATTACCTGGACTAGTAGTGGTTATATCTGTGCAGCCTGACTTGGATATTTGCACTGTCAACGCCCCACAGGGTAATGCATGTGTAGTCCATGTTTAAAAGCAGTTTTCAGTTCCACAACCAGAGTTCACTTTGAGTTGCCTACGACTTCAACTCTGTTGCTTCAGGAGCTTTTCTGCCAACAAACCCCATGTTTTTCTCCACTGTCTACAGTCTTTTTTCCTTATTGATGTCAAATAATGTATCAAATACATTTTATGTAGACCAGTGTGATGGACAGCGCTCGCCACCACTATCTACCAAAGCCAAATGAGTGACACATATTTTTCTCCTTTAATTGCATCACTTGAATGTCTTGTTTGTTTGTTTACATCTTCTGTTGCATCCAGAAAAATGTAAATGCAGCTAAAACAGCTTTCCTTCACTCATTGCACTTCGCCACGCTCTGCACAGCCCTTCAAGTAGTGCTGAATATCCAATGCCATAAATGAGAATGTTACAAAAAGGTACAAATAACCCAAAATTTGTTGGTCTATCTTCCGATTTGTCATTGAAACGGACCTTGCTCAAAATGCTTTTAGCACTTCCAGTGCAGTTGAATGAGTTTGTGTCACTGAAGGTTTCACTGACATCTCAACTCATTAAGTGCAACTTTCTATTACAAATTTTAAAACTTTAAAACAAACACTTTAATTTGAGGGAAATTCACGCTAAAAATCTAGCTTGATACTGTTAACTCATTTTTTAACCTGAAGGCTCTTTTGCTGCTGCCGTTTTTTTTCTCCTTAGTTTTTTTATTAAGGTAATTGTGCATTGAGTTCACACATTTCCATTTCTAGATACACTGGATTAAAATGGAAGTTCTTTTTACTTTGTTTACCCATCACCATGGTGAATCATAGTATCAGAGCTGTATTAAGGAGCCTTTTTTTTCCCCATTTATCATACATGGATTTAACTCATTGTCATTTGACCCTAGATGGATGATTTGGAAGGAAAGTCAGTATCTTTGACTTAATAAACTCACAAATTCAAGCTCAGAATTTGGTTAACGTGCTATCGGAAAGACCTGCGGCCTACATCCAAAAATCTAAACACACCTGGTGGGGGACTGAGATTCATCTGTTTCTCCACCTCGTTCTGTAGTTCCTTCAGCTTCTCTGCCTCTTCCTCCATCTCTCTGACACGAGCTTTGATTGCCTCCAGCTCCTGCAACACAGATACAAAGTCCATTAGGGCTGTCGGCTCATAATGGGCACAATACAACACACACATTAGTAGTAACATGTGTCACACATGTATAACATAGAAGAGTGTTTCATTAAGCTAACAAGTAGTAAAACTGAACCTCATATGTGCAGAGTGAAGGAATGGTACAGCAGCAGGGAGAGGGTGAACCTGAGTGACTGATGCTGCTACGTGATGAATGAAATCTCAATCTAACAATGCAATTGTGTGTCTTTGGGATTACTGTTATCTAACAATGTCCTGCCTTAGTGGATAGCGTCTGTGCTACAGTTATACAGCCTGTCACCATCTTAAATTAAGCAAAGGCTACTTTCAATGGCTTGAACGTTCACCTTGAAGCCATGAAACAAAGTGCCTAATCGACCCATAATATGTTTAATATGAGCATATTGGATTGCTCAGAATTTCAAACTTAGGTTTTACATTTCATATGACTTCTTTGTGACTATTAAGTTAATATTAAGTACATTAATATACACAGAATCTAATTGTCTAGTAACATTTATAAAAGGCAGAAGTAGGCCTTACCTTTAGACATGCCAATCTTTGTTAAAAGCAATTTGAAGTAATAATTTTAGACTTATCTACAAGACTTTGCAGGTCAATAAATACACTGTATATTCATTAAAACCATACTTGCGGCTGTTCTAATAAAATGCATATTCAGTTAGGAGCCACTTTGGACAAGAGTATTTGGGTCAATGATGTTCTCATGTGTGAAGTCAAACGAAACAC
>NC_090215.1:1670000-1687500 GCF_033026475.1 Channa argus | reverse complement strand
ACATAGCCTTTTTAAATATATTTGCTTTGTCACTGTTAACTGATTTTATCATTTATTTTTAATGTCCCTGGTCTTTATTTGATGGATATTAATAGGTTAGAAATGCACTCTCTTTTGATTTTATTTAAAACCATTCATTTTCGTGTTTAATGATGTTTTGTCTGTTTTATGTTTTTCAGTTTCACTCACAACAGGCTTTTCATTCCAAGTGTGGAGCAAATAAAAAAAAACAAAAAAAACAAAACAAAAGGGGAGTGATGCCTTTAAATATAATTCATACACTAACACGACCTGCTCCTAATGTTAATTTATGGCCAAAGTAAAAGCACAAAAATTATATTCAACAAATCCCTTAATTAAAATATATGCACTATAAGCTATGGGATGTGTTCTCTGTTTCAATGTTTACTTCTCAGATTTATTTAGCCGAGTACTCAGCATTAGTTTGATGTCGTATCTGTGGATTAAAGAGTTAGATTTAAATTGCGATTACAGCAAACACGTGGCAATAATGACTGTTTTTTTTTTTTTTGTGTCATCAAATCAGAATCAGACACCTGCAATCTAAGATAAGGAGTCCAATCAGTACGCTGCTCAGACACATTCATTTTCTGCACTTTTGATTTTTCAGTATATAAATATATATATATTTGATGGAACATGGCTGTCAAGAAATTAAGAAATTTTTACTCTACATGCCTCTTAGAGAGCTTTTCATTTGCCGACTTTGAATAATTAATATAACACCCTGTCTGTGTTCAGGTACGACTGTCTCCATGGTAATACATCTGTTGGTCTCTAATCAAAATACTGTAATTAACACTTATTTTTCCCCAACTCATAGTTGAGAAAGAGTATGTGTGGACATTTAGCAGCGCAGCAAAAGGCTTGTGACATTTTTGGATGGGGGAATGAAAAGGTGTTCCACACTCCTCATCCTTCGTAGGTACTTCAAGCAGCTTCAACGATGAAAAAAAAAACAAAACAGAAACGGCCGATCACCCTAAACATATACATTTTTTAATTCAGCACACCCAACATTAAAATTCACTCGACTTGATGGAAATAATAGGAATTCACTGAGAGCAAGCAAACGTGCTTATCAGCCCTCCCTGTCGGGTTAAAGCGGTGGAGATGGAAGCCTCGGAGGCCTCCTCATCAGTCTCTGGATGGGTATTGACTTTAAGCTTTTCTTTTTTTTCCCCACAGGCATGGGGGTGGGGGGTGGGGGGGTGGATTAGGTGGCTGTGGTCTTATCAGGTGTTCAGGCAGGCGATTGGGAGACTCACATGTACCTTCATCTCCTGTTCGCTCCTCGCACTCTAATCCACAGCGAGTGGTCACACGTTGCTGCTACAACGCTGAACACGCTCAGTGTGCCTCATGCACGCTGTGATGAGTGGATGCAGATAGGCAATAATGTGGGAATATGTTACAGGGGGGACTCTACATTACTCCTCAATGGTGCTGAGAAATGTTAAAGACCTTTAAACTAAATTAGGGATTCAGCGGCAGTGAATTACACTGCAGGAGACGGCTAAAACTTTTTTCGTGTGAACTTTCCTCCCATCATCCTAAGACATGCAGTTAGGTTAATTGATGACTTTAAAACTTTAGGTGTTTATGTCTGGGTCTCAGCCCCCTGTGATAGACTGGCAACCTGTCCAGGGTGTACCCCACCTTTTGACCAATGTCAGCTGGGCCCGACTGGCCAGGCGACAGGATAATAGGTAAAGATTATGATTGGATTGTTTATCCATCTATCACTATTTAGCTCCTTTAATCATTAGGTACCATTGTATGTTGCTGAGAGCTACTGCAAAAATATAAAATAATAATTCTCGGCCACATTGTCCCTGCTGGTTTTCCATCATACCTTCACACTGTGGCCAGTATGACTGTGAAATAGGTATTAAATTCCACTCTATGTGGTATTACAAAGACCTTGGAAAGTTTTCAAATTCAAACTGCTGCAGAAACCATGGATGCTTCGACACTTGCCTGCTACTATATTTGTGTTCCAGCAAACAACTTTGCCAGGGAATGCACAACATGTACAATATGTACAACAACATGCTCAGTTGGTAAGGCAGTTGTCCACGGGCCACAGGGTCAGTGGTTCAATCCCCGGGGTATATGTCAAAGTGTCTCTGGGCAGGACACTGAACCCCTAACAGCCCATTCCCCTCCCCAGCTGCGCAGTACCGGTCCAAGAAAAAAGAAAATTGAGGAGGGTTGCGTCAGGAAGGACATCTGGCGTAAAAGATGTGCCAAATCAACATGCGGACAATGTGTGTGACCCTGAACTCACGGGATAAGCCGAAAGGACAAAAAAACAAAAACAAAACATGGCCACACTGCAATGCTAAACCTATAGCACGTGACTGTGGTTGTTGGTTCGATTGAAGTGTCGTTGAGCCCCCAACTTAGTTGCTCCCGGTGAGTGAGCAGCTCCCACCTAGGTGTGTGTGAGATTGTTAGTGAGAAGCGGTATAAAGGTTTCCAGTATCATCTTTTTAAAGGTTTTTTTATTCTTTGCATCTATTACTTTCACTTTTGTATCAAGTATTTCTCTTTTCTGTACTTTTACTTAATTAAAATTTTGAATGCTAGACTATTAATGCTCTGTGATATTGACTCAAATAAACAAATGTTTTGAGTACATTTACATTTAGTCATTTGGCATTTAGGAGTACTTCTCCCACCTCTGATCCAAGGCCTTGATCATAGCTTTGCACAGCTTTAACCAGCTCCATGATCCTTGTTACCCACCTTGTTTTTTTTAAACAGATATGCATTTAAATGACATATCCTGCTTTTTTCATTTTTCAGTTGTAATGAAAATGTAGTGATGACTGGTGTTGTTCAACGTGGACACCTAAGTACCATGATTTGAGCGTATGTAGAAGAAGTCACAAAATAACTCGGTAACTTTTCTAAGGCCTTCCAGAGACTTTCTCTGGAGCCTTCCAAAACATTCCTGACAGTCCTACTTATGTCATCACTCCATAAATAGACCAGCGTGTTAGTTCCACAGTACCAAGACGTACCCACCATTTTGATTTTACATCCATGGCTCACCACCCTGCGTAGCCCACTGGCAGGCCTCGACAAGATGTCCATTCAGAACAGAGTCTACCATGAGGGGCGCCCTAAAGGAACCGAAACAAACCATTTTAACACAATGCTAAAGACAGAGACAGTTCTCCTGTAAAGTAAAACTCTCTTGGTCCTTAGAACCAGTGGGAAGGAAACCCGACAGACATGTATTACTGCAGGGTAATGTTTAGGGGATGTAGCAAATGCGTCACCTAACATTTTGACACAGGAGACCAGACTTGTAGTTTCAAAATCACCTGACATAGCAATTAATTTGCCTAAACCCAACCAAAGTGCCGTGTTTGCACAGTTGTAATAGAGGAGTTTTGACTGTTTAGGACGAACGTACACAAACTGCCATTTTGGGGCCATTGTAAGAGATGGCTGCTGCATTTTAGCGCCTTTTGCCAAAAAGCGTCCAATTTTACCAGGTGCCTGCCTCACTGTGTAGGCGTATAACAAATGAACTACATTATATGGCTTCAAGGTTGGAAGACTTGTTTGAAGTTATTGCAATTGCAAATCGGTTTCAGTAGATTTCCAGAATTGAAGATATAAAACTGAAAGTTTTCATGAAATGGCCTCTTCGAAATTTAACTAGTACAATTATTTTTTTGTTGTTTTTTCACCAGTTTTGATGGATTAAACTACTGTAATTATCCATATTATGGCAAGAACCATCCTCTGTAAAGAAAAAACTTCAAACAAAATACCATTGTTGACATGAAGTTTGGTCAATAAGAAAAACTGGAAAATGTTTTTTTTTTAAGTGTGGTCCCCAAAACAAATTAAATCCTTAGATAAAACTGGTTCTAATGGGGACCTTTCCAGGAACCGCAAGGAAGAGTTACCTGTGCTGCAGAAGAAATGCTCATCAGAGTTACCAGCCTCAGAAATCACAGACTACAAATATTTCTTAAAGTTGCAGAACTAGTCACATTGACTGTTAACGGGAGAATGACATTCAAGCCTACATAGTCGAACTGATGCAAGGAAACTAATACCGAGACAGACCATTAAAACTAGAGCTGCTTGGGCTGAAAAACATAAGGAATTAACTTTAAATGGACGATTTTAAATTTGGCACTTGCTGCATCAGGTGATTCGAGTGATATGGTTTCAGATGATTTAGACGACAGACAATTAGAAAACAATTGAAACAGAGAGAAGAAGAACAATAAGGGTTGTCCAAGCTTTTGACTATACTAAACTGAACATGACGACATCTTTATTGACACAATACACACATGTAAGACCAACACAAAATCAGATAAGCTTAAATGAGAAACAGGTGCCTCAAACAGGTGGTGGGCATTTTAATAAGCAACATCCTTCAAACATTGGACTGTCCATATTCTGCTGGAATTAGAAGAATCAAAACATGCTACAAGTGGTGTCAACACGAGGTGAGGATGTGACATTTGTGACAAGCTGTTTTTGCAAATGAACAAGAAATCTGGGTCCAACTGTGAGTATTATCTGACTGCATCTCGAAACAAGACAAACAAATGTTTAACAGCAGGTATAAAGCACGTTCTTTTGGTCGTCTCGCTTTCTTCGAGCTGTACTTTATACTTTAAAGTATAAAGGCAAACGATGACTGGCAGAGTGAAGAGAGGGAAAAAAGCAAGGACAGCCGTGGCAGCAAAGAGACTCCACGGCTTTTTAAAACCCTCACATGGCCTTGTCACCAGTGGCTAAAGGACCAGCAAAGGGAGGCAATTTTATAGAGTTGGAATTACACCAGAGGATGCATTTTTTCGTGAGCAATGTCAGGCATTTCGGCACTATGCCTTAATGTACCTTGCAAACATTACCAACACAAAGCGCGTTAATTGCTCCCTGCAAACTCCGGGCCCACACCTCATTTCAAGGTTGCATTATCAGCCGTGTTTAAACTTTGAAAGTGACATTGAACATTATAAAGCACGTAGTCACAGACGAGGGGGCTAAAATCTTACCGATGAACTGCCACCAGTGTACCTTTTCTTCAGCAACAATCTCCTTTGGATTACTTTTTTTTTTCTCCAACCCCACCCCACCCCTCTTAAGTGACACCCATTAATCACATTAGGTCTTTGGGAGAATTGTCTGCTGAGCGTCAAGTCTTGGCTGACCCCAACATTTGGAGAGCGAAGATAAAGACATAGCATTGACAGCCCTGTAATAGCTGCTTCTTTCACAGGTCAGCTTTCAGGGGAATATGAATATTATTAGACATAAAAAGGAGGAGAAAAACAATTGACTTCTTACAACAGAAGAGTTGAATGACATTGGAAGTTCTTAGTGCTTCTGCTGCTGTGGATAGATAGGTTTCAAAGTAAATGGACTGGCAGCAAAAGCCTTCACAAAGAGTGCAGACTTGTACTACAGCAAATGTTTGAGCAAATAAAATCCTCAATAAAGCATGTCTTCATAATATTTTTGCTGTATTAGTTAGTCTCCTCTTTTCCCCCTCTGGAAACCAAACATGTCCTGACATGCAGCCTAATAAAATACTCAGAGTCCATGATTGTGTAGATCAATGGTGATTGTGTTTAATATTGGATTCATTAATTTCTGAAAGCATCAAATATTATGGCACTCTTTGTAAGTCTACGTTCCAATCAAAATGTCTCTCTGAATAGGAACTAACATCATTGCCCTTAATGTCACGTAACATTATCAGCTCTGTGGTTTAGTACAATGGAGCCATTGTGTTCTGTGGTGAGGGGGGCTTATCAGTGAAAGACAGGAAAGGAGAAAGGAAAGGAGAAAATGAATAGAATAAAAGTAAATTCAAGCTCTGTTTAGCAAAGGAGAGATTTCTCAAAATAGTTCTTAACAATGCTTGATTCAGACACCTTGTTCAAATGAAATTTAAATTCATTTCTGCTTAGAAATCAGTACATGCACATTAAACTATATCGTTGGTGTTTGCTTTGACTTGTAGATCTACAAAAAAGAGGAACATTACACTTAACATTTCTGCAGATAAACGTCCCGATGGGACGAGTGAGTTGTTGGTTGTAGCTGACAAACTTGTCAGGGTTGGCCAAGTGGTGAATGAAAGACAAGGGGGAGTGTTATTCACCTCGTATACGGCTTATTTGCAATTGACCAGACAAACTAAGACGTTCAGACTGTTTCTGGTGTGGGTTTTGAAACCTATGTGCAAAAATAGTTTTTGCTTTTAGAGATACTGTAATCATTGGCGTACACCTTGACGCAGGCCTCACGGTCGCAGTCATCTCGAAGCTAAGTTGTGAAACATGGTTTTGAAACAACAAGCCAATTGGAGCTTTTCTCTGTGGAGTTTGCATGTTATCCCCATTTCCTCGCACAGTCCAAAGACCATAGGATATGTGTGATAGTTTCGACAGCCCTCTTGTGATCCTTAACAGGTTACATGGTATATAGTGGTCATGGATCCCTACCTTGTTTGTTTTCCAACTATCCCTGCACATTGGTTAGGTAGGGATCGTTGGCAAAGTAGCAGGACAGGGGACCGTGATGACCATACTAAGACTGAGCTTTTCAGGCTACACAGTAAATAGGAAACCACATAGCAACATGAAATCATCATTCTGTGACAGACGGTGAAAGAATCCTAATAGTTTGTGGTTGCTTTGATGCCTCAATGCCCGGACAGTTTGGCATCACTGAGGGAAAATAAATAACTAAATAAAGTTTATCTTACAAGATAATATCAAGGGGGCTGTTCACCAGCAGAAGTTCATTAGAAGTTGACTAGTGCAGCAGGACAATGACAATAAACACGGAGGTGAATGGCTTCACACAAAAGAAAACGTATATACTATACTATACTTTAAATCTGATTTAAGACAAAATCAAACAATTGATGGTATTTGTTATAGAAATCAAACTAGTTTAGTGCTACAAAACAGTAACTTTTCAGTCACATACTGGCTTTAGGTCATATGGTCTCCTCAAAAATGTAGAGAAGCAATGAAAATTTTACAGGAAGTATGAACTGGTCAGAACTGCAACTTTCTTTATGTGTATTTACTTTGCCAGCATTAGCGCATATAGTAGCAGCTAAAGCCTCTTTCACACATGCACTGCTTTGCATTAATATGATGAATTCTGAACTTGTAAGCTTCAGGTCTGGACAAATCACTCTTTGGGACTCTGGTAATATTATTGAATCACTTTCAGTGCTACACAAGTCTGAGCCATATGTGGTCTTTTAATGGATGGGCACATGAGGATTATGATGCCTGTTGTCACATGTAGTGGGCCTAGCAATCACAACAGTCTAGAAAGAAGTGCTTTAAAAGCTGAAACCTAATCTTACACATTATTTGGATGCTCGTCTGACTGAAAAAATGATTAATCTACTGTCAAATCTTTCATGTATGTAACTACCGTTCAGTTACATATTGAATGACCCAAAAAGGTAACAAAGAGACGGAACGTATAAGGGACGGGCCACATAAGGTCAATGCAAGGCTGCAAGATGCTTCACTCAATTTATTGCTGCCATCAGAACTGCATATCCATTGGTTTAAAGCCTAAACAGTGTTTTTGTCTTTTTTGATTTATTCTATTCATTAGCTCCACAGTGATCACAATTTTAACTCACCCGTGTTTTGGCCCTTGACTTTCTACTCAGGCCACATTTTTTCATGTGTGTTCCTCGTGTTCCTCAGTTTGTGTTTTCAGGGGAATGTGGAGTTAAATCTGCACAGACAGATGGAGAAAACCGTTGTCGAACTCCTGAAGGTAAAGATGCTTGTTGTGCCAGGTCTGATCAGGCTGAATTCTGCAGCCGGGGGAAATGATGATGTGCGGCTACATTTGGCTTTAGTTTTGGTCATTGGTGTCAGGCAGGTACAGTACTGAAAACTCCCCGAATCGACCTAAAGATCTGATGCGAACGAGCACATCTTTCCTGGAATTCCATTTCCGTCATCACCTCACGCAGACATTATGAGTTGTTCTGGTTTTGACCTGACACCACAGGGAGGGACAAGGACATGCGTAAAAAAAAACAAACAATCAAATGTCAGCAGAGCTTAGTTCTGATCAAACATGCTGTTCAAACTGATAGCACCCTGGATGCTGCAGCCGCTCAAGAACTGGCTGTAATTGAAAATAAGCAAAACAAAATCCAACAAACACTGGCGCATGACATTTAAAATAAAGAATGTTTCTTACTAAACCTGCTTTTCCGCGCTCACACATGCATATTTGAATATCTGCCAGATATACACACATCATCATCAATGTGACCACATGGGAAAATTAGTAAACAGAAGCTTATCGTTTCCAAAAAGATCCTAAAGGCCTTGAAGCTCATCTGTATCCCATTCTGAAGACAGAGATTAATTGCCTCTTTTCCGCCTCGACAGTAATCCTTGAAACTGCCTCTGCTTGGTGCAACAGAATCTCAGCCAGCCTCCACTCATCTCATACACACCAAGGATATCACCACATAAAGTTAAACAGGCCCTCCCTTATTTCTCTCACTCAGAAACACACACACACACACACACTTTACTACATCACTAATATCCGGCCCATTAGCACTTAAAAGTCAGCATCCAGAATCTCATTGCAGGCGTCTGAAGAACTACAGATTCACTGTTGTGTAAGTGACACAAAGCACGGAAACTAAAAAAAAATGATGTTTTGCTCATGTTAGGCAGTCGGGCAAAGAGCTGAGTGTGTTAATCACACAATGCAGGAAGCAGTGGCAGCTTAGGTACAGTGAGTCTTAGCCCTTGTGGATCTCTAGCTCTTAATACCTCATGGAACAAAACCGATCAGAAAGAGTCCTGTTATTGTTTCCCTGTGATATTTGCAGATCTTAAAAATCCAACCGGCAAGCCACGGTTTTAATTAATTTCTCTGTCTTTGTTCACCAGTCCGTGCGTGTGCAGAATTGCAGCATATGGTCCCACTCTGTTTTGCAAATCCTCAAGAATCCAGACTGGCGTGGGATTTATGAATGTAACAGATGAGGTTTTGATGATTATGAGGTTGCTGATGGTCGTCAGCGCTGGAAAGGTTGTGCCTTCAACACTGCAGTGCAGCATATGCTGTCTGTGCATAGCGAGAGGTCATCCAGATCTTCTGCCAGCACCAGCCATTTCATTACACCAACAGATGGCTGCAGGGATTTCATCATTAAAATATTCTTCTGTCGAATCTTTTTTTGATATGATAAAAGTTATCAAATAGACATAGCGGCATCATGGGGGGAATTATCTATGTTGTCACTTTTGAATTTCCACTTTCCTGGAAACAAGTCTTAAGTATTCAAATGATATCATTTAGTTGTTGATCAAATAATCATGAAGCTTTTGGTTTTCACATAATCATAATATGCGGTATCTCAACATCATTGAGGATTAGAGTTACAGGATGTTTTTCACTGCATTTAAGGAAATCAATCAAAGCCTGACTGGAAACCACTCAAATAGCTTTCACGAACTGAAACCTCGCTTGGCAATTAACTTCCAGTGTGCTGGGGACAGATTTTGATCTGGACCAAAATTACAGCGCTCCGTACATGTCTGCCCTGAAATCAGCCCTGTGATTTTCCTACCACCATGGTGTCATGTCACCGTTGCACTGGCACTGATTACAAGGCCCCATTGACCGGCGGTGCATGCATTTCTGTCTTCCAATGATGCCGCCGAATGAATAGGGTGTAATCAATCTTTGATCCAATCAGAGGTCGGTGTCTGGGTGACTGACAGAGAGGTCTCTGTGGGGCTCTGATGAGGACAGAGGTAAAGGGCTCCCAGGGGACAAGAGGCGATGACAAAGAGATTCTCTGAACAGCGGTGACTCGCCGACCAGTGCTGATCCATATCCTCTGTACAGTGCAGTTTTACTGTCAAAAAAGTATTTTTCAAGATGTTTAGTTTTAACATCCATGCATGAAATGGATAGTTGATAACAACTTTTTAAGGTGATAAATGCTTTTGTATTTCTCACCATTATGTTTTCAGCTCGGTAACACATTTACAAGATGACTGTGGCATAAACAAATGATATGTGAGCAATGCTAGTGCTCGTGTTTCTCAAAATTAATCAGTTTCTTACAAAGCCTGATACCTTCTGCTGCAAAGGTGTCGCTACTTGAGCCTGTATTCAAACAGCATTGCTTGCCATCTTTTGTAAACCTGCAAAATTTTAAATTTAACAAAGAGTAAGGGCACACAATGGGGACCTGCAAGGAAACCGAGACACCAGCAAAGACTCGTTCATTTATGTTGAAAATTTTACCAACCTGACCATTAAGTGAATACAAATTACTGTGGCACCTCCATGTTTATTTCAGCATAAATATAAGCTCAAATATGATCAGATGTTCACGCGAATGTTACTGTTGATAAAGGTAAAGCACAAACCATTGCTGCAAATCATTCAGTGTATAGCACGGTATACTACACCGGACTGCACAGGTTCTTTTTTAATAGTATAAAGATTTTTTTATCAGAAACAGTGCATGTCCTCGGAGGGGAGTTTTTGTTGTGCATGTCCTTTGAGGCAATATGTCTCTAATATTTCTTAATCTGAGTATTATAATTGAATGCCATGTTTTTTTCCTCTCAACATAAAGGTATTTATTTATATGGTATGTATGAATAATGTTTTTTTTGTTTGAAAAGTCAACTCCTCTAAGTGAACAGTAGATGGTGGTAGTCAACATTTTACATGGAGGTAGGACAGGGACAGTAGACACCTCTCTCAAATAATACAGCAGAATGCACATTTTATTTTGTGCTGTAAATTAGTCACAATTCTATCATCAAATGAGGTTATGAGAAATTTCCACTTTTGGCAATTCACATCCAGTTGACATCCAACAGAATGTACTTTTATTCACCCCTATGTTAACATTTTCCACAGATAAGAGACAAGTGTAATTACTTTCTCAGTTTCTCAGAAATCAGACATGAAGGTGTGTTCAACAAAATGCAGAAAAGAAGAGACAGAACTGCTAAATCCTCTAAATTAAGCTCATCATCTCCTCTCCGTCTCTGAAGCTATAGTCTTTCATCAGCCAGGGTTTATCGCTGCGTCAGAGAGCAGCAGTGTTTGAAGTTTGCAGCTTTTCCGCTCACTAAACCACACATGGAGCTGAGCAGCAGAGACTAGATTCCCGTCCAAACGGACGGAGACTCTGAGGCATGCAGGAGAAAATAGTGTGAGATATCAGCGTTGGCTGTCGTTTGACATGCCAGACATGCGTGAACATGGGTGGGGTTTGTTTTTATGTCAGGAAAACGTGCACATGAAGCAATGGGCAGAGAGTATGTGGCTTCTCAAGTGCAGGGAATAAAAGTGCTGTCAGTGGAAGTTAAAGCTGACAAATCAATAACTGTGGGAACCAAAGCTCTGTTAGAGACAAGACAGTACAAATACACGACTCTCTGTTTAATCTGGATTGAAATTGGCACAATGGGAAGCAGCCATTCTCCATAAAAATAAAATAGCTGTTTTAACGACAGCAGTCCCATCTTTCATTAATTAAGGCCTGGTGCACAGGATATTCAACTCCTGACCGATTTTCAAAACATGGACACATTATTATTAATCAGTTAAAAACACATTTTACTGATTGTTAATGTTAAGAAGAACTTAAGAACACACACGCTAAACGAAGAACCTACTCCATACACTTGGCATTTATACTAAACGAGTGGCGATTCCACAGGAAGACAATGGTGGCGGCCTTTTGTAAAAAATGTGCAGGTCAGCTAGTAACACTTTTGTTTGCTGTTTTGTACTGAGAAACTGAAAATTAAATTATGGCTGACAAAAGTGTACTAGCATGGTGTATGTGTTTTGCAGGGTGAGCTGGAGATGAGTTGGAAATAAGGTTTTATTCTTATCTCAAACGAGGCTGCTGGAAGCTACTGCTGTCCATGTAAACAGCTTCCGTTTGTGACGCTTCACGGACAGTTTGCTCTCATTGCTGTTACTGGTTTCTGCTAGTTAAAATCCCCATGTGGGCTTAGGAACTCGTCTTAAAATCATCAGTAAACACAGTTTGTCACTGCATCCACAAATGTAAGTTAAAACTCTACCATGCATAGAAACAACCATATATAAACAAGATCCAAATCATGGCAGCTGTGTGTAAGAATCCATGCTAATTAGCAGAGGGAGCATCTGACTTGTTATCAGCACAAATGTCAAAATCCATCATCTGTAATAGTGTAAGAGGACATAAGTACACATCCGCAAAGGCTCCATTATTGCTGAAGGATTTTTAAAGGTTTTGGAGCAACAAATGCTGCCATAAAGACCACATATTTTACAAGGAAGCTTTTGCTTTTCAGCAACACAATGTCAAACCACATCCTGCACACATTACAACAATGTGGCTTTTTAGTATCCATGTGCTAAAGTGACCTATGTTCAGTTCAGTCCTGTAACCCAATTAAGACCACTGGTCCAATTTTTTGTGTCCTTTCGGCTTATCCCGTGAGTACAGTGTCGCCACAGCGGATCATCTTCCGCATGTTGATTTGGCACAGGTTTTACGCCGGATGCCCTTCCAGACGCGACCCTCCCCTATTTCTACCGGGCTTGGACCGACACTGCACAGTTGGGGAGGGGAATGGGCTGTTAGGGGTTCAGTGTCTTGCCCAGGGACACTTCGACATATAGCCAGGTCCAACATTAAGTGAAAATACAACCGAGTTGGCCCAGCACTGTGAAGCAACTCAAGTCCTATATCAAGCAACAAAGAGAAAAAAGTTTTCAAATTAAAGAGTTTTTTTGTTGCTGATTCACTTAACATAAACTTTCCGTACTGGGATGTGTTCTTAGAAAAAAAATGTCCCCTGCAGTAGGAGTTTACAATGGAGTACACCATGAGCTGGAACATGATAGTTTAATCAATCAAAGTCAAAAAAGACTTTTGTTGCATGTGTCCTCTTAACTGCCATTCTCCATTTCTTGATGTCATCTTTCTACTATTAACTATCAAAATAAGGAAATTGTTTCACAAACTCAAATGACAGTTTATTTTAACATGGGTTTAAGAAACTGCAAAGTGAGAAGAATTTCTTGAATACAAGAGCACTGTTCGGAATATTCGGAAAAATATTTTAGAACTTTCTCACTGCTCTATTAAATTCTTTTTTTCTTGAATACTGTAATATACCAGCCCGTTCTTATTCCCGAGGCGTCAAAATCATCAGTTTTTCGGTTTGACACTACCAATTTGTGGGTATGTCACCCGTTTGCATCAGTGTGAAACACACGGTGCTGTCAGCCACGTACAATAGAAATGCCCGGGATACCATTATTCAACCCCGTCTCCCAAAAATAAGGTTTTTTTTTTCTTTTTTTTCATGTAAAAAGAAAGTAAATGTTGAGTTGCACATATACTGATAGTGAACATGTTAATAAAATGTTTCCAGACAATGTATTTTTGTCTGCCAAAATATCTTTGATCTTGAAGCAAAATATCCAGTTTTGTCTTCTGTGTATCCAGATCTACAGTTTGTTTGACTACAGCGTTATTAAAGCATCTTCTGGTTGTGATTACCTGCCTAATCACAACCAGAAGATGGTTAGGGTCTAAGGAAGATTAATGGCTGGTGTAATAAGGGAAAAATCTAACACAAAATGCGTTTTATCACTTTTAAACACATCCACGATCTTGGTCCCTAAAGTCAGCGGTTTTCTTGACAGTAGGTGGCCTGACAGTCCTGTGCATTATACATCCACCACCCTCCCCAACCACCTCCTGCCAGCTGCCTTTCCATTAATGAAAGTATCATTTCATTCAGTAAAAAAACATGTTTTTTCACTACGTAATCATTACATTCCTGAGTCTTTGCTGCCTAAGTGTAGCCCAGTTGTGTTTGAGTGTAAAGTCAACCAAACCCTTAACTTTAGGACGTTTAGCATGTCATAATGACAGGTCCCATAGGCCACCTTCATTGTCCCCTTATGTATTAGATAGTGGTGCTCTGGTGGCATCAAACTGTGACAAAAAGCACACCTGCAGCATTCATGTGATGTCAAAGGACATAAAAAAATGTCACCTTGGGAGGTATCACTACCTGAAGCTGTGGAGGGAGAGCGTGTTGAATATATTTTCAAAATAAAGGCCTAAAAGCATCTTGTGCTTGACTTTGAATTGACAGTGCTAATGGTAAACTAGCAGGGGAATTCGCTCTTTTGCCTCTTTAGTTAGAATTGATTTCTTCACAGGCAACTGTTGTTTTTTAATTAAAATACTGAACTAGCTAATTGTGAAATTGATTCAGGTTGTGTTTTTCACTGTGTAAAGCAATATACTGCTGCCCTCAGTGCTCTATATATTTATCAGGAAATGTAAAGCAGCCTGCACTCTTTGCCTGTCTTGCTCTTTTTAATTCCCCTGTCACACACACACACACACAGACAGTCTAAAGCATATAATGCTGTAATCCCGTGACTCTTCAAAAATGTTTTGGAAGTTTCTCAGTAGACTGTACGTATAACTGACAGTGGGGGAGTCTTTAGCTCACAGCAAACCCTGTAAGCTCATCCTCAAAGTAGCTTGAAAGTCTGTATCAACAACAGGATTATACACTGGACCAATCCAAACTTCTGGGACCGATTTGCTCTTAGTTTACATGTTGCTTCTTGGGAGCATGGACAACTGAACTTTATTTGTGTATAAAATATATTGTCAACATATTTATGATGGACTTACTGTACTTTCTCCCCCTGCCAGTAAGATTGATGAATAAGATGACATTTTCTTTAGAAAATCAAATGACAAACCTCCACATCCATCTTTCTTGAGGGCTAAAGTTACCTTCACAGAGAGTATTTCAGCAGGGCATTATACCGCTGGATTAATCATTGGGCCTTAAATTATTCATCCCTTATCCAATCTGTCTTCTGCTCAATGTAATTCCGTCATTTTGTTAAGAAAAATGTCCCTTATTGACTATAGAATTGTGAAAAAGGTCCACTTGCTCACCTTTGTCTCTGTACATTAGCAGTATTACCTTATTATCAAGAATATACGAGGAAATATAAGATTAACAAAAGCAAACCAAAAAGTAAGTCAGTGTTCTGCCGAATTTGGATTGTATTTTGTTTTTTTCTTTTTTGCTGTCTACATATTGCTTGTCACTCAGCATCAACATAGAAGAGAACATGGATGCAGAATTTCCGACGCCTGTTTTTTTGTTTGAAACAAACAAATACACAAAAACAACAATGAGGAGCAAAATTCCTAAGAAAATGATACCGATATCCTAAAATATCCAAAAGAGGCAGGAATGAACATTAAACGAAATAAACATAAACTAGAAAATGTTAAAACATAGACAAAAAAACATCCATAATAGACACAAAATGAAACAGAACAGACACAAGCCTTCCAAAAAACAAAGCATCACTGCTTCCTCTGCCTGTGGCCAAGGGCCCATGTTTTCATATTCATCTATGGAGGACAGCAACAACAGAGACAGGAGTGGAGAGGAGAAAGTTGGACCTGTTGGACATTAATGGTGATAATTTGTTTCAGGCTGAACTGAAGATATATAATCTTAACATATTTGAACTGGAAATTAATTGCAAATGAATCAATTTGACTGTTGCACACATGACGTTGACGATGGTATTAAAAACACAGGCTCAAATTTAAGTTAGATTTGCATAAGCCTGCACGGCAGTTTAGGGCTGCTATGCTGTTCACACACAAACAATCCTAAGTGTGCTACAAAATGCAAAAGTCAGTTTGTGTCCTCACTGGATCAACAGCTCATGTCCGACCCACACAGCTACAGTTTGTCACGCAGCCTTTCCAGTTCGATTACTGAAAGAGATGAGATGGCCTCTGTGAAGGTCTTGCAACCATAAATGGCCTGGGACAAAAAAAATAAAATAATTGAGTGTTAGAAAACTTTGCGTCTCACAATATGAAAGTGAATTCTGCTACAACCAACATCTGCTAAGCAACCAACCAGAATGCAGCTTGGAAGGATGCACTGACTGGGCTTGTTACTCAAAAGAAATATTATACTCTGGTAAAAATTAATGTTATTACTTAAATTATTATTCTCCGTCAAATTACTTGGTATATTACTTTTCTGAGTTGTTGAGTTCTCAAAGAAAAAGTCAGTAGTGAAAATGGGCAATATTTCATTCAGTATGTATATATGCAGCCACAAGCTTCATCTGTTCTTTAGTGTTTGATGTAGCTGCGGTTGATGTTTAAAATCCAGTTTAAGTTATTTACAGCCACCGGCCAAGTCGTAGAGTTTCGAGAAGTTTGAGGTTAAGTTTTTCACAGTCGAAATAATCTCACCACTGCCTGCACAAACTTTCCAGGTTACAATAATCAACTTTCATCAAAAGCAAAGATAATTCCAGCCGCCGAATGTAGACACTTCAATCTTCCACGCCAGATTACTGCTTATGGTGCTGCTAACAGTGATGCGTGCAAGCGCAACAAGAATGAATATTAAAATTCTGGATTTCAAATCAATCCTTGATGTGGTGACAACAATAACACCTTCACACTGAGATTTTGTTGGAGGGAATTACTTAAATATTATTACTCATATTATATTGGTAACTTTTGTTCCTGTAAATTCCATTAGCACGTTACATTTTCTACAATAAGCACTTTTGATTCGTCACGACTGCATCCTCCATCATAAGGCAACACAATATATTAATCAGTAAGCCAGTGTCTCGTCGCTAATTTCGATTTGCTTTATGATTTATGTCATGCAAGGGAGAAGTAAACGATCTAAAGGGATTTAATTCACTCAGTTACATTTTAAAGGAAGGCAAATTAATTCACACTCTTGCCGTGAGACGTTTCCACTGGTGCGAATATGTCATCACTGACCTGTTCCTTTGAGGGGGCGCATTGAGACACCGCAGGACATGACAGCACTGTGTAACTGCTCACGCTGTTAAACCCATTGGGAATTTAATTCCTCGTTTGTTAGCTGCACACGTTCCAATTAATCACTACACTCTCTGGTTGGAGTTTAGAATAATGTCAAGGAGTCAAGCTTATTTATTCCCACCAAACATTTTAAGACTTCAATCAGCTGTCCCCTCAGCTGCTGTCCTGTGGAGAGAGGGACACACACACACACACACACGCACACACACACGCACGCCGATGATTTAGTCCTCCCAATGAGGCATTATAAATCATGCTACTGAACCAATAAAGCAGTGAGCTTGGCCATCTCTGAACCTTCTGAAGGCGCTGTTAGCCTCCCTGTCATGTTAACACTACAGAGTAATTAACAAGATGTTTCTACAGGCACAAAAAAAAAAAGGAGCCACTAATACACATATCACTGGAGTGAAGTGTTGGTGTATCACCATGGAGATGCTCATATCTGGAGAGTTAGCCAACAGGGTTACACAAGAAAAAAAAAAAAAAAAACACAGAAGTTCC